>NC_134571.1:103941671-104204171 GCF_050947875.1 Dermacentor variabilis
CGTGGCGCATTCGCTGAAGGCTATAGCGGTAGGTGTTAGTGCAACGACGCAATTCGCGAAGTAATAAAATCAGACTAAAGTGGTCTTGGAGAAAGGGCTTCCGGGTTCCCGTCACCCATCCGAACGCAGCAGCATGTCTTGGGCGTATGTTTATTTTCGACGCTGCAGCGCAGATCCGGAAAGCAGGCTCTCAGGGACGGGCGCTCGATCGGAAAAAGATCGAGATATGTCGAGCCTATATACGCGAGCTTTACGGCGTGCCTAAATGCGCGAAATGCGCGAACTCGGCAGGCATCCTCAGTAAGCCGCTGCTGCTGCACGAAATCGGAAGGGATCGCCTCAAGACAGGCGACGCAGTCAGAGGGAGCCAGGTGTGTGTTTGGTTTTCGGATTGTAGAAAGTTTATTCCGCATTGGTATATAAAGGGATATGAAACACGAGTTCAGCCCCATTGTGTTCGGTGTTCGAATTTTAGGGCTGCCCACGTCAGGGAGGGGAAATGAAACATCAGTTTGTATTCGGCTTGACGGAGCAGGAAATCATCGATCTCGAGAAATTGACTGCAAAAAAAGAAATATCTCGGAGAAACACTGCTTTCGCGTATCTTCGCCGTCACAGGTTGATAGGCAACTTGATGGCACCGAGAAAACCTCTCCTCCTTTTATCAGTATACTTCGTCATCTCTATACTGGTAAGTAAGAAGCAAGCGCAAGGACTTTTGAACGTGCTGTCGCAAACGTCATTTCCATATGTAGCGACAAGGTTCCTATAGAGAAAAGACACGTTGCTGTACGAGTCCAATATCCCTTCTCTGTCTCAAGGAAAAAGCCGTAAAAGCTGTAAATAGCGTATGTCACGACTACAGCGTCACATGGCCTAGAACGACACGACGAATTGTGGACATTTCCTCTCGGTTCCTGCTGTAAGCGTTATGCCATTCCTCCATCCTTCTTAATCAGACAGTCTAGGTGTTAGATCACAGACCGAGAAGCTGCAGTTTGATGGGCCTCTGTCATCTCTTGTTTCCCGTCGCGCATGAGATAAAAGTGAATTTACTCTCGCTTGACCACAACCGATATGCGTAGCACTACTAAAGAAAAGAACAGAAAAGAAAAAGTCTGACTATTCCTATGGCATTCTATACAGTTTTATAACCTAAAAGCTAGTATAGCACCGTTTTCTGTCTTTAATATTATTATTATTATTATTATTATTATTATTATTATTATTATTATTATTATTATTATTATTATTATTATTATTATTATTATTATTATTATTATTATTATTATTATTATTATTATTATTATTTCTTTTAAAACATATGTACATTTGACAGGAAATGGAAAGCGAGGAGCAGGCTGGGAACCGCCACCAAAAGGGGCACAACGCCTGCCTACTCTTCAGGCAGACAGAAACACAGAAATGGAAGATAAGAAGGAAGGGAGGAAAGAGGAAAGAAAGAGCAAGATTACAAATGTCAAAGAATAAAGCAGAACACGCCGTAGAGCTGGTGACTTCATGTCACGCTACTACAAAATGTTAAATAGAAGAAATATCGTCTGAGCTACAAACGTAAATCTAAGTTAGTTAACTCTAAAAAAGTAAGTAGAGCGCGATGAGCCTGATCACGTTTAGACGCACAACCACTGGGGTACAAACATTCGTCTAGTGTCGCACACCGCAGGCCAAGGAGATGATAGTCCCTCACTAGCGACATGCGCTGCGCACTGAAAGCGGGACATTCCAATAACAGGTGCTGAAATCTCTCGCAGCAACCGCAATATGTCCACGATGGCCCCACATGCTTGTCTGTATAAACGTTTGTACACATAGTCAACCCTTAGCTTGAGTAGTTGCGCTCTAGCGCAACGAACCAAACCTCGACGGCGAACACGGGGCGGGAACGTTTCATTTGCGACGCGCAGGTCTAGCTACTGGTTCAGTAGGTGGCGATGGATCAGCAGACAAGCGTCATCAAGCTTGCATATACTTTTAGGGCAGATACAGTTCTTGTGAGCGCAAGTTGAAGCCAGCCGATCAGCGTCTTCATTTCCGGCGATTCCTACGTGTGAAGATATCCACTGAGCAACGAGAGACACCCCACGTGATGAAATTTTATTTGCAGAGTAAGTACCGTTTGCTTTGAGGAAGTACACAGTTTTTACACGTATTTTTTACAAGCACAAGTACAAGTATTTTGGCATGCGGAAGCCTTCGCATTTGAAATGGTTATTGCCCTGTCAATGTCCCGTAGCCCATGCAGGGAAAGCCATCGACAACAGACATATGACGTGTAAACCAAGCACCTCGACAATCAATCCAGGCTTATTTACTATAACTCAAAAGATAGGCAGAGCGCTTGACATTCAGACGCACAACAGAAGAAGCCTGAAAGAGCTGAGCGAAGCTTACGCGCCACTGTAGTGATAGGCGCCTAGGCAGCAGGTGGAGTTTTCGCGCCCCTGGAGCCAGTGCATCCCCCCCCCCCCTCCTTTTTGAACGACTGAAAAATAATGCATAGTCAGAGACAAGAAACCATACACAGGTGGCCAGCGACGACGAAGTTCCCACTATTTCGGGACCTATGTTCAGGCGAGGGGGAATCGCGATGGGCCACGTGGGGGACCACGTGCTATTTCCGAAACGCGATCGGAGTCAAGAGCAACAGGGTGCAGAGTCAGGTTTCACCCGGTGCGCACGCGAGACGGGCGGGGCCACGCTGGCGTGCACGACGATAATGATGTTGAGCGTATAAGCCAGTCATTGTTGTAAGATGAGCTGAGCGCGCTACCTCGCATCTGCGGTGTGTGCAAAGATCACAGAGCGGCATATCGCAATAGAAAGGTTTCGCGCGGCGTGCTTGCGTAAAACTTGCTCTCTCTCTCTCTCTCTCTCTTCTTTTCCCTCCTTTTGGTGCATTTAGGTACAACAACTGTGGCGCACTTTCTGTTTCTCCCCCGAAAATCATCAGCTCATAACAGCGGTTGCGCAAACAAGTATCGTCACCCAATAGCTTCCCTGCGTACTGGCCAGGTACCCTTTACGCAATGTCAAGAATATTAATTTTTTCTTTACTGCATGGTGGTACGAACAACAAGTAAAATCAAGAATTTTTGACCTACGCGTGCAAGGAATTTTGCGTTATATTTTAATTCCCCGCAAGACACGTCCATTATAAGGTATGGCGAAAAAATATCAGCGAGTTTAATTTTATACACAATTCGACGCATGAGCATGAAATATGCGTTGTGCTTAACACTGCACATCATTTGCTTCTGGATCGCAAATCTTACGCAAATGCAAAAATCTTTAGCTGGTTGTATGCGATTTTATTTTATCTAAAGTAAACACAGAAGTCTATATGTAAGGGAACCTATAATTTCGAATGAGACATAGTCTAATACCCGCCAACCTTGGTGGATAGGTAGACTAAAAGACTGCATCAAGCTGTAGCGAATTACTTAATGACCGAATGATCGAATGCCCGAGTGAGCGAACGATCGAATGAGCACTCGATATATTCGCATTGGTACCGAAGGTGTCCTGGCAGCCTTTAATATGTGAGCCGATTCCCCTAAGTCGGAGTGCACTCTTCGTGAGACGTCTTGGCCGACGGCCTGGTCAGTATAGCAGTCGTTTTCTAGAAGAGTTGACTGTTGGGCTAGTTGGTCGTCCATATTTGAAGAGGTAGCTTAGCGCAAATAAAACCACGGACACAAGGAAGACAGACAAGGACAAGCTCTTGTCCTTGTCTGTCTTCCTTGTGTCCGTGGTTTTATTTGCGCTAAGCTACCTCTTCAAATAGCAGTCGTTTGTTCATAGTCTATTGTTAGGTGAATCGCAAGGGCTTATGGGCTGGCGTTCCCGCTGGTGCCTCTCCCGTTATTTGAGCGCACCTAAATCGTTCCCGATGGCACGTTGACTTCGCTGCCTCTCGAGAGAAAGCGAAACGCTGCACTCTCACTTTTTGTGTGGTCGCATTACCGGAGAGAGCGAAGTCGCGGCGGTGAACTCCAATCAAGCCAAGACAGGGTCAGGGCTCGGGTCCCTCGGCGTCACGTGTGCCAGATGAGTCACTGCATGACGGCGTGCACCTCTCACCTTTATGTTCGGCCAATTCTATTCAAAGAGGAATAAATGCAGTTGTTTTAACATAAAAGCGGTTTGCCAAATTTCGCTAGCCGTTCACATCTTGTATTGCATCGTCTTCCAACATTTACGGCATGCCGCACGTCTCCATGAAATTATTTTCATTCACCGCCCTTTCACTTGACCATGAGATAAGAAATGTACAGCGCTCATATCTTAAATGATAGCACCACAGACATCCCTTCCTCTCAAGGAAAATTGTCTCACATTGTATTCAGTTTGTAGCACTCAAAATATTTTTTGCATGTGGCGCGTAGATATAGCAGCACTAAAGTTTTTTTTTTATCTTAACTCCAAATGAAAGGCAGGAGTGCACAACCTATCTTTTCACTCATCGTGAAATGCACCAGTGCTGCTTTATTCCAGCGAAGCTGTATACGGCTAATCAGTTCGTCCATCGTCCGTCTGTCGCCTGTACGCCGAAAACTCCTCCAGTGCAAATCCATGCGCACGCACAAAAAAAAAAGAAGCAGAGACCCGCTATTGGCTGAGCCAGTAGTGACGTCGTTGCTCTCCATGGCAACCGAGCGCCCGCGCAGATGTTTCTCTGCTGCTCCGGACTGGGGGGCTCAAGCGTCATACGCACTCCTGAGGAGCAAGCAGACTTCGATCAGCAACGTCGCGAGCAGAACAGGGAACGAGCTCGTCTGCACCGTGCCGATGCTGCAGCCCGGGCACAAGAACAGGCTTGTGCCGCCGAGAGCTAGCAGCGACGTGCGACACCGGGGCCGCACGTTTCAGCTTCGCTGGTTAATCGTCTGTACGGAGTGCTTCGGCGGTGATTTTTTGTAGGTGAGCTGCCCGGCCCTTCCTTTTTCATTAAATATAGATCTCGCACTCTGGCTATGGTGTACGAGTACTAAATTTTTGATGTTTATCTCCGAAGCGGTAACATTATGCATTCATTATACAGCGTTAATATTTTTATTTAAGCCACCAATGTATCCATATAAGAACAAATAACACAATAGAGTAGATAACAACCACGAACGCCGTTTTTCTTTTTTAGTTTCACCCTTGCACTTCTGAGTTTCTGCATAGCGTCAGATAATCCTGCTTGTGATTGACACGCATCGTTTAAATTTTCGCTGAGTCAAGGCATATTACAATCGTATTAAAGAATGTATTTCTCGGCACCGTAAAACAGGTAGCGCTTCTGCTACAGCGTCTGTCAAAACTGTCTATGGCATCATCTGTATCCATTGCAAAGTAGGATATAGTGGGTGGGGTAACTTATTCTTTTTACTTCCTTTTTCCTTAATTTACTTCCTAAGATCCTTTTTACTGCAAGGTACAAGCCAGAGAGTTGGACTAACGAGCAGAAATCTCACAGGTGTGTTTTAGTTTTGCTTGATAAACTCAAAAGTCTTCGAAATATAAAGTAACAAATTATCGTCATAAGCAGCATAACCTGTTTTTCTTTTGCCTGCGCAAAAGAAAAAAGAGGTACTCATGGAATGCAGAAATGGCGGTCCACGATATTACTTCAAAACAGTGTTGTAACTGGCCCTTGTTCAGAAAAGTTTGCTTCATTACGAACTTCACCGGAAACTTGTCTGCGTCCGAGAGCACATTGCTTGCAGGAGCGCAATCAATCATTCTCTTGTCCTTTCTTTCCAACGCTCATTTTTACGTTGTGCACTTACCCGAGTTGTATATCATCGTTTCGACAGACTTCATATAAGAACTCCGAAAGGGGGCGGTATCAAAAAAGAAGCTCGCGACATGCGTCGGTCGATTAACGGCTTCAGGAAAGAAAGCATTCGCTATGCACACTGCATTACGTGCGAGTCTTCTACCACCGTCTAATTATTAAATGCGCGGCCACACTACAGTAAACGTTGAACACCGTCAGAACGTTATAGGTGAGAACAAGCGAGACGAGGCTGGTGGCCAACTTTAGGAGTTTTACGTTGAGGTATAGCGTCTGGGCCAATGTTCCTTGAGCCGACGGCGTATAGATGTTAACTTGCTTGAAAATTCTTCGATGAGGGTGATGGATGCCATAAAAGACATTTTCTATAAAAGCCGTGATGTTTAGTTTTTTTTTTTTACCAAAACACAATTCTTCGTAAAGCAACATTTTTTTTGCACTGTATGTCACGTAGTTTCGCTTGTTTTTTTTTTTACTTTTTTGAAACTACCAGCCACTACAGTATGCACCACCTGGCCTATATTAGAAACCGCCTCGACGAAACAAAGCATTTAAAAATGGACCATGCAAACGAAACGCGAAACGCTCAAATTTAACTTCTAGAGGGGCCACGCCTCGCTTCTTCCGCAAAGAATATTCTTTCCCTTTTTGACACTTACTAAAAATGATGGGCAGAACGCATGTTTAAACGCACGAAACCGACTTAACAACTATACTTTGCTTTAATATATTACCGTGGAATTTCTTTTGCTAAGACGTCCACAGTACATCTACAGCCTTTTAAGGCAATAGCTTTCTTTAGCTCTTCTCCCACTTTGCAGTTTGTAGGTTTCTAGAACTTAATGTCTAACTTGAGACACTAGGCGTCACTAAGTATGTGCCAGATACGTCCGTGCGTGCGTGCGTGCGTGCGTGCGTGCGCGTGTGCTATGATACTTGTTTGAACATTTACACACATACATAAATACAAGCGAAATGAAGGTATTTGCATCAGCTTCCTTTCTGTAGGCTTTCAGCCGTACATGCCAGCTGGATGTTTGGCTTCCACCAGCACATACCAGTGAGCCGGCTCGTGTCGAGAAATTACTCATTAACAACGTATTGGGCATTAAGAATTTAAATACTTAGCCTATTTTACATATCGCAAAACAGAATCTTAGGAGTACCGTGTAGCTTGTTTCATTTCGAGTGGGGTTCAGCCTTGGAGCGTAACGAAATGCAAGAAACAAACATGAGTGTAATTTACCCGAGAACAAAAGTGACGACCGACAGCGACACGGTAGGAGATGGAGGTTTAACCTCATTGTTAACCGAAAACACCGACAGACAGGAGGCCACGTATACATACCCACATACTGAACAGGACATTTGCATATAAACCTTGCTCGCGTTTCGCAATGTCCGATACATTAACCGGTCGACAACGCTCCTCTGTTCACCCGCTAAGCTTACAGACCAGCCACAACCCATTCCTTTCCACATAAATAAACTGTAGTCGTTAACATGAGCGTTTGCACATAAAGACATTATTTTGTTACTATCATTGCCACAGCGTAATAAATGCTCTTGAGTATGTGGGGCTTCGTTCATGGCAGCAAGAAATCTTTTATATATATAAATATAACGCACTGTTATTATTATTATTATTATTATTATTATTATTATTATTATTATTATTATTATTATTATTATTATTATTATTATTATTATTATTATTATTATTATTATTATTATTATTATTATTTGGCTTTAATGCGCTTATGACATGTGCATAGGCATTGGTATATATGACGGTCTATATTTCAAGACTTTGTACAGTGATCTCCCGACCTACTTACGCAGGTCTTATTTTGTCTAAGCGCTGTTTTGGAGCAACAGACATCTGCCACACTCCGTTAAATTTCAGCTCAGAGGCTGCGGCGAAGGTTAATTGTTGATTAGATTCCAGGGGCCGGAAACTTGTAGAATTTGCTTCCGACCATGAACTCAGCATTATGAACGATGGCAGTCCGACGTACTTGCGTGGTTCGAACTATAGCAGTTGCTTATAATTAACTTTGGTGTCACGGCAACTTGTTCGAAATGTTCGATGGTCCTCTGACATCGAGACTCATGGCAGTGACCATATTTCCACCTACTTAAGTATCACTGAATTTGGAAGGTTCTCCTTTTCTACTTCCCGACAAGTATATATAAGGTGGTCAACATATAAGACAAAGGTGGAAGAGGCATGCAAAGAAGGGTTTACCGGCACCATTGAGAACCTTATTACAAGTGTACTGGAATCGTCTAAGTACACATTTACATCCGCCAAAAAACGTACGGATTTCGACATGGAACTTGAGCGACTTCGAACGATTCGCAGAAGGGCCGAGAGGCGATACAGGCGCACGAAGTCAGATCATGACCTTAGAGTCGCTCGACGTATACAGAAGAAAATCCAACTTCGTATGGACAGGCTGGAGGAACAACGGTGGAAGACGTTCTGCGAATCACTTGACTCCCGAAAGCCACTGTCTATCATATGCAAGACGGTGCGCGGCCTTGGCTCGTCTCCACAGCAACGACACCCGTTCTCAGCCCTAGCCTTTCATCAAGGCCGCTCACAGGTCGATATAGCCGAAGATTTCTGTGCGAAGATTGCGGGCAGTGTTGTCACCATCAATAGCGAAATTCTGGGTGAGGTTCCTGCGACACGCTTCCCAGAATTGAATGTGTCCTTCTCACTTGAGGAATTGGACGCTGCTCTGGCCACATGCATGCGCTCATCGTCGCCAGGACCAGACGGCATCACCTACGCTGCTTTATGCCACCTAGGTGAAGATGGCCGAAGCAGACTTCTGGAATGTTATAACCAGTCATGGAATGATGGCGTCGTTCCTGAGCGGTGGAAGTCCAGCCGCTTGATACCACTCCTGAAGCCTGGAAAGTCGCCACTTGACCTAGCGTCCTACCGACCCATTGGGCTGTCCAGCTGTGTTCGGAAGGGCATGGAAAGAATGATTCTCACCCGCCTAGAGTGGTATCTTGAGCGCCACAACGTATACCCCGAGAGCATGGCTGGTTTTAGAAGAGGCCGTTCTTCTATTGACAACGTCATCGACCTCGTCACGTCTGTACAACAAGAAAAACACCACAAGCGTATATCGGTTACACTATTCCTCGACATGAAAAGCGCCTATGATAATGTAACGCATGAAGCCATCATATATGCCCTGGAAAGTAATAGAATTGGTGGACGCATGTTTCGGTGGATTCGGAGCTATCTATTCCGAAGACCCTTCTTTGTGCACTGTGCAGATGGCCGAACCACTGACCATTACACTTGCCGTGGCGTCCCTCAGGGTGGGCTTCTTGGCCCCACTTTGTTCAACCTTGCAATCCTTGGACTTGCCGACGTTCTACCACATACAGTAAACTGTTCCATATATGCTGACGACATATGCATATGGGCCTCGGCAGTTACGCGTCTCCAGGTACGTGCACGGCTCCAAAAAGCAGTGACCCTAACATCATCGTGCCTGCTTGCTCAAGGCCTCAGCATTTCGACCGAGAAGTGCGCCTTAGTCGCTTTTATCCACAAGCCCATGACCTGGTACCCATTCCTATTGACCGCCAACCAATTTCCTACGCAAAAACTCACTGATTCTTTGGCGTTACTATAGACAGAGACTTTTCATGGAGCCCCCACATCTCATACTTGAAGAATAGGCTTACTTCTATCTCCCATATACTAATGTTTCTTGCCGGTAAAACATGGGGCACATCTGTGGCATCTATGCCTCAACTATACAGGACGCTCTTCCTAGGATACTTGCGATACAGCACACCAGTGCTGTCCAATGCTAACAAAACTAACATTCATGTCCTACAGAGCATTCAAAGCCAAGCCCTTCGAACATGTCTGAGGCTACCTCGAAATGCTTCAACTGTGGCAACAATTGCCACCGCGGGAGACCACCCAATATTGACCTATATAGCTATCAACGCACTCAGGGCGCATGTTCGCCATATATCCAGAGTGCCTGACCACCATCTCGCTCGCTTGCCTGAGAAAAGACCCAAGGCAGCGTTCTCCAGATCAATTGCGGCTAACCGGCACTCTTTGTCTTTGAGGCACTCACCCGCAACAAGAACGCCATCCCCTATGTGGTGCTTGAAAAAGCCTCCTGTGTACCTTGCTGTTCCAGCAATAGTGAAGAAAGCTTGCGTGACCACCACGGCTCTCAAGCAGATCACATTGGAACTTTTGCATCGTTCATACGCTAACCGAATTCATGTTTACACGGATGGTTCCGTCTCGGAAAATTCTACGGGCGCCGTTGTTCTACCATCTCAATCGGTCGTCATCAAGTTTAAGACTTCACACGTAACGACATCTACAGGTCCCGAACTGGCCGCTCTTCGCGCTGCTGTCGAATATATTGAAGAAGAACCGCCCAACAAATGGGCAACATATTGTGACTCGAAAGCAGTCCTCCAGAGCTTGCGAAGTTTACGGCGTGGCAATTATGAACAGCTGGTGTCACAAATCAACGAAACCTGTCATTGCGCTTCTGAACGAGGACATGATATCATCTTTCAGTGGCTGCCGAGACATTGTGGCATCGTTGGTAATCACCTCGCCGATGATGCTGCCCGTGGTGCCCAGGCTGGCTCACCAACACTCCTTATACCTTTATCGAGAGTCGACGCTGCGAGAGAGCTTCGCCGTCTCGCTCCTACCATCACGTTAAGTTACTGGCATACACCACAGAACTCTAAGTGTCATTCATGCAGCCTCGACCAATCACTAAAACTTAAATTACCAGCGAATCTTCCACGACGTGACGCAACACTGCTGTGTCGGCTGTGGGTAGGAGTAGCATTCACCAACTCCTACAGCTATCGTATTGGAATGGCGGATTCACCAATGTGCGCTAAGTGCAAGTGTGAAGAGACCATCAGTCACCTTCTGTGCCACTGTTCTCGCTTCGATAATCAACGTGAGACTCTCCAGTGTGCCTTGAATAGACTGGATGACAGGCTATTTACGGAAGCGAAGATCTTGGGAGCCTGGCCTCACAGTTCATTAGCGCAGAAAGCAGTTCGAGTGCTTTTTCACTACCTGAAGGCAACAGACCTGAATGCCCGACTATAGACATCCTACACCTAAGTCCCCTCTCTCTCTCTTTCACTCCCCATTCCCCTCCCCACGTGTAGGGTAGCAAACTGGACTCAGTCTGGTTAACCTCCCTGGCTTTCCTTCTTCGCTTCTGCCTCTCTCTCTCTCTCTCTCTCTCTCTCTCTCTCTCTCTCTCTCTCTCTCTCTCTCTCTCTAATTGTTCATACGCCAACAATTAAAAAAAGAAAAAATCCCTCACACTGACTTCTGTACCTTTGTTCAAGCTTGCACCCACTAAACCAGTATCGTCTTAGAAAAAGAAAAGAAGAAAAGGAAATGTATTCACTTGTATAAAGGCATGACCTATGCTTGCCGTCAAAATAGAACACCGGACAAGTAGCTCTCACTTTTGTTTACTTCTTCGGCCCGCAAATTGGAGCGCCCCTACATACACACTGAAACGACCTTGGGTCAAACTGACAAAGCCCTTCTTTCGTAATAGCTGCATGACGTTGGACGACCGCCTTCTCTAATAATATGTCTGACATGCGCGATTGGCTGCTACCAGCTCTTAAAACATTTCTAGTCCACGACCTTTTCTTTTTATACGAGCCCTGTGTTGTTTTAATAAAATTGAGACGATGATGCGAAGGAAAACGAAAACTTCCATGCACCGTTCGAAAGAGGACAAAAGAGAACACAGCTTGGTTCCTTCACCTCAACCTACCTGCGCAATTAGTAGGCACCAGTGACGCCATTCTCCTTAAGAACGCATTGATTCACATGAAAAAACATAGTATTAAGATTGAGACATTGAGATACTTTAAGCCAGAACGTTGCCTGTTTGTCATAGTGTATTGTTGTTTGCTTCTAAAATTTCTTCGTATTGTGATATTTATTTTTGCAGTTGTCTTTGAACTATGGCTAGCTTTTTCTGTGCCTTGTATTTGTTTCGTTACTGTGCATCCCTGTTTTCCTAACCCTGCACTGTACTTTTTCACCCCATGCCTCCTTAATGTACTACTATCAATCTTGAAAGCCTCATACAAAATAAATAAAATAAAATAAATAAACCGCAGATTATTTATTCTCTTTGGTATGTCGTAGACTTTCGGTGTTTCTACTACTGCCCGCTTCATGGGCTGTCTCCCTTAGTAGGTTGCGCCATATTCCACAGGAAGTGCTCGAAGACAAACGTAAAAGAATTTACCAAAGCCAGCATGAAGTTCGACGCCGAAAGTCATCCAACGAGAACAGACTTAAGGAAGTGTCAGGGAACTATACCGGGATATATTATTTTGCGAGTTTTAGCTTTATAAGTGGCTATTCAAAATGCGCGCGTGACTGTTCCGGGTACTGTGATCATTTATCATATTTTGTAGTTACTGAAGTCAACCAGCGAATCTCGCGTTATCTTCGCTTCCGCTGCTTTCGAAGTGGCATCCATCACATTAGGCTTTGCGAGAATCTCTCAAGTCAAACATTCAGACTCGTATGCTTTTTGAACATAAGTTCTGGGGTGCTTTATTTATTCTCGATAGTCAAGCTTTCACATACATCATCGTCCGTGCAGATGTCGGCGAGTTAAAAAAAGATTCATCTATCAAAGTTTCTGTACCGCAGATCTGAGTATATACGCCAGAATAAAAAAAAAGAATTGACAGTCACTTTAGCACACGCCAAAAGCGTGAAAACGAACGCATGCGCGTTTAAGAGACATTCATTAAATTATTTGACATTCTCATTCGAATGCGTTGTTACTATTTGTTACTTGTTTTATCCCACCAAAGGTCATGGATCCTAGTGCCTTAATTGACGCTTCGTTAATTTTATGTGCCTTAATTAAGTTCGTCCTAATTAACACCAACGGTCTTGAGTTCGACTGCCACCGAAGGCAAAAGGTGCGACTTCCACCAAAGGTAGTGCGTTCGAGTGCCTGAATTAATTATATCTTAATTAACATCGCCTTTTCCCTCTTCTTTTCTTTTTTGTCTCTCTTTTTCTTTTTTTGGCATGGTCCGCGGCATTGGAGCAAGCTGCGGAAGAAGACGACGACGAACGCGCCAGAAGTGGCACTAGAGCGTGTCTGCACGAGGCGAGCTCACATGACTTTCTGTACCGCACGCCGCGTTTTCCAGGCGACCGGGGGGTGTACGAGCCACTTCAGGCTTTCGCCTTGATAAAGTGCTACATAAATAAAAGTTCTCTATATCCAACGTTGTGATCGTACGCGCACTTCAGCAGACTGCGCAGCCTATCATTATTCTTCCACGAGGAGGGCCGGTTCTGAGCTCACGTGCTTCTGGGAAGAGTGCATTTCATTTTTTTTACTGTATTCTTGTTGCTACCAAAGTGTGTAGACTCGCGAAATGCGAGTGCTGATTGCGGGAAAACATCATTAAGACTTCCTGGACGTCTTCCGGTTTCTGAAGACGAAATGATGTCACAACTATTCGCCTTTCTTTGTAAACAACTCTCTTTACAGCAACGTTGCTGGGGCAACACGCATCTCGCTGCTGCAGCCGTGACGCCTCCTGTTTGCGTAGCATCAGCGCCTCGATGACACCACGTGGCAGCTGGCAGGGTAATTGTGGCACCGGCGTTATTATTTCCTCCCTTCAGCAAACCGCGGTTGTCGTTATTTACTGGCAACGCAATTTTGTTCAGCTCAATTTAGTTTGAACATTAACGAAAGCAAATGTAAAAGAGGTTCGGATATTGCGTCACTCGTTAATGCGAAGCAATCTGTGCCTTAGTATTGCCACTTAGCGGCAGGTAGTAGGTAGCTAGGCAGGTATCTAAATTCCTGTGTGGCCTCAGGTTCTTAAAAAAGAAAATCTGTGACTGGCGTTGCAATCGAACATCTGCCGTTGAGCACAGCAGCCCGCTGTTCTAGCAATAAGCCCACGATCGCTTTTTCTTCTTCATTGTCTACCTGTCATCACATACAGGAATCCAAATCTTGAGATGCTAAAATTGCATGAGTTTGTCAATACAGCACACTAACCGAGTTAGAGATTCGCCAGTTCGTTTAAGAAACTGAACCAAAATGGTTTGTCAGACAATTTCTTATAAGTTTCCATTATCGCATGCATCGGTCTTTCGTTCCAAGGCCAGCCTGGTCACTGAAACGTTCGGCGCTCGCACACCGTTCTACTTGGTCGTATTCGTTGGGCACTTCACTCCTCATATTCAGGGCGCCTCAGAGCTCGCGCTCTGAGGCGCCTTGTTAAAGTGCGCTATCTCTAGAAGCCGCCCTCTTTCCTCAGTACCTTCCTCGTAGCATGCTACGTAGAAATTGTGCGACGTCGTACCAACTCCATGATCGCAAATTGTGAATGCTTTAACCTTTCCTCGCCGGGGTGCAAATGCCGTGGTCGTATTAACATAAACCACACGAAAAAGACATGGGTACCTACGGTTGCAGAACACGTAGTCGCTGGTTGCATCACAATCCATGTTTCCCTCGCTTAAGCTCGTCGACTACCAATGTAGAAACCAAGAATTTCCACATCGTAAGCTCGCCGCGAACATGCAGCGCAGAAACACCACGGCTGCCCTTAAACCATCCTCTTCAATGTGGTCTTCCTCGTGCTGCTGCAGTCACGGACACGTACGCTCGCGACCCACACAAACACATCTGCGCAATTTACACCAACACGTTGGTGCACTTGGTGTTACTTTGTGGAAGCCCGAACAATGATAAATTGCCAGGTACCTGAAAAATGGTTCGCATAACATCAATACCCACAGTCCGGGGGATTTGTACTTTGTTTTTTTTTTGTTTTTTTTAGTTGGAACATACATATAGAGCGAGAACGCCGTGAAACGCATAAAATACCTTCATTTGCACTTTATGTGCGGACTTCCTGGTTTGTAGAGAATGTACGTTACCTTCATACGTTGGCACCTTTTGCACGTATTCTTTCGGTTTGGTATACCGAGTCCTACGTCGAACAATTCGCTGCAAGGAGTGCTTCTGCTTTATTTACATTATTGAAAGTCGGCGGTCCTGAGGAATAGGAACTCATTTTTACTCGTTCTTAGGCACACAACGTTAATTTATCGAAGAGTGTTACAATTCTTCTCGTTTAGAGCTTTGATCACTTCAAAGGTCTATCAGCACGTGTAAGTTCCCACGCTGTCTATATGAGCAATCCCTGTGCACGACGAACATTCGTCTTAAGTAAAAAGACGAATTTACTCGAGTTGCACGTACGTTTTCTTCGTAATATAAGGATGTCTAAGACCAAAGAAAGTAGTATGATCTAACTGACGGCGCTAGAAGAGGCGTAATGTCGTCTCGTCGATCACAGCTGACTGGAAATCGTCCACTTGGCGTCATGTCGGAACTGTCGCATGCAGGAGATAGTGAGGGCAAAAGAATTGCGCCGGGAGCACGGCCAGTAATTCGGCAGCGTGGGTATAAGTGGCGCCCAAACACGGAGTGGACGGCAAGGATAGATGGAGACAGACGACAATCACTGTCGACGACAAACCGCTCGGGGGGCGGTACACGCCCGCCCCGACATCCTCGCCAGATGAGATTCGGGCGAAGCCACCAGCAGCGTTTACCTCGTTGCTATGAGCTGTCCTCTTTTTTTTTTCTTTTGCGGTGCTTTATGCCCCATGTCTTCCGTCGGATATTGGCTACATATTTTTTCTTGTTTTCTGATATAAGGAGAAAGATTATGAAAGGAAAAAGCTGACATCCACCCGTATTTAACACGAAGCTACAAAGGAAATCCACATGGGCTGCCTTTATAAATTCGTCCCGGGATGCGGACGAATTTGTTTCTGCGGTTTGGTTCTGAGGAACCCGTGTGGGTTTTCTTCGTAGCTTTGTGCTACGTACGAGTGGATGCATTTTTTTTTCCTTTCATGAACCTTCCGCCACCCTGCGGCATCCCGTAGAACTCATTTTCTCTATAGGAAGAAGGATTGCTGAGATTTTCTGCTCCACTATAGGAAGCTAAACTCTGCGCATCACTTTCTACCGAACGGGTGTGCCGCAAGACTTAAGTTCTGTTGTCTACTCTTCACTTATGCCAATTCGGACTGCCTCAATCAGTGACTGAGGTCTCAGTAATGGTACATTGTATTAAAAACGCTACAAATGTGTTTCCCGACCGCATTAACTCATCTATTTATTAGTAGAGAAGAAATCTGTACTTTTGTATAGGCACCAGTCGAAACACAAGCTCGAGCGTCCCACTTCCCTCTGTTGATGCCTGCAGATGTGAGTTCCTATTCAAATAAGCATTCAATCGATTCTTCACATTTACCGGTTGGTGCTTATGGCTACAAGCGTGTACATTGGGGTAATACCTACTGATCATCGCAAAAATATCTTTATTTAAGAGGTGATAAAATGCATACTTAATTAAAGAAACGTCGGGACGGTACGATGTAAGAACTTATTTGTTCGATTTCATTATTATTTTATCATGCACCGTCCACAGCTAGCCAATGCTGGTGATAACCTAGGTGTGTCACCACTACACCCACTCCATAAGCCCGAAAAAAGAAAAAAAAGCAGCGCTGAAATAAAATTCCTAAGTCCTCACGGTTCAGTTGAGCCCTACTTCCCGGAAATTAAGTGCCCTCAAAAATGTGCCGCAATGTCGCTCCTTCAATTTTAGACCCAAGACCGACACTTGAGAAAGAATAATGCCTGCTCTACCTTAAACACTCGTCTGCTTAATGATCAGTTTTTCAATCTTCGCGCCAGCACACGGTGCGCGTTTGCTTTCCCGAATTAATAGTGCACCTCACCGATCAGTGAACTCGATGTCCCTTGAGAACAAGCCACCTGCGGGGTCTGTATCATCTTTCTAAGTTATACGACGCTACTACTCAACGCTCGCGAACCACTCTCAGTGATTACGTTAATCCGCAGATTAATCTAATAAGCGTATGAAAGCGCAAAAGAAGACAGATCGACAAGGAACCTGGACAACCGCTCGTCCACGTTTCTTACGGTCCTGTCTTATTTTGCTCTTTTGCTCTTATTAGACTAAGATAAGACCAAGTAGCCCGAACTGCCACCCTTGGCAGATTATTCTGTGCGACGTTGTTTCAGCGGGTTAGCTATGCATCATCTAGATAAGAGGTCGCGAAATGCAAAGCAGTGCTTTTTTTTTTCACGCTTCATTCAAGGCATTTTTGAAAATCTCAATCCTATACTCTTAGGTCGCAATTGTTTCGTAGGCCTAAATGCAGGCTTGTCTCCTTGAGAAATATAAGCCGAAGCAATCCGGAAGGACAGATGGCGCCACACCCATGGGTTTCGAGGGACGGAAATTATTTGCTCGGTGAAACTACAGCACGGGCCGAAAATATATTACCGATGTCGGCGGCTAACTATAGTCCACGCCCACTGCAAACTGATATGAAGAACTAAACGATTCAGCGACGGTGACGGAACGAACAAAGATATGAGGCGCTGCATCAGACAGAGGACGTTAAATACAACCCCTTATATATGCGAAGCATGCGCCCAAACACACATAAAATCACTATTCATCTACTAAAAAGTCACTGCTTATGTGTCTGTCGCGAATATAAATGAACAAGCGTCTTCTCGATAATACAAGTACACTGGCATACAAAAACAAGGCGACAAATTCCCGAAGAGGGATTGGGTTGCTGATGCTTCGTGTCGGCTCGCCGCCGACGGTCGCGCACGTGCCATTAAGCTGATGGCCATTACACGGCTTCAGACGGTCTTCCGTTTCTCTGCTAGTTATCGCGAACTGCGCTGCTGCTTTTACGGCTTGGCCACCCAGAAACCGCATACTATATGTTTTGTTTTACACTCTTAACCTTCCTTCGCTTCACTTTTAGTTCTGTTTTGTTAGCTTCGCTTGTCGAGACCGATTTGCCGTTGCATTTATTTCGCTTTAATGGAGCGCGAGGCCCGTTTCAACCGGAAGGCGTAAGATAGTGGGCAACAACCATCAAGCGTGTGGTCGCTGAGTCCCCGGTCTCTAGCGTGGTTACCACCTTTCCCATAGCTCTTATCGACTAGTGTGGTTCTCATGCTCTTCGTATTTGGGTCGTCACTCGTTCAATGTAGTCTGCCGCTACCGAGATTAGGAGATTGTCGTCGCTAAAACTGTTTTATGGGGCTAAACTTGTTCCTCTATCCCCCGAGTAGCCCTAAAAGATAGTTCTTGTTGCTGATTAAGTTGGCGAACCATTCATTCGTGAAAGATAGGTGCGAACACAAATATACACAAAAAGGGGGATTGTTCTGCGGGACTTATTTATTTATTTATTTATTCTAAAGAAAAACAAGAAAGCTGGTCAATCTACAATCTTGATGGCTACTTCCTTTCAAGTGGCAGTAATATAAAGAAAAACAAACTTTTAGCTTTCAGGAACCGGTGCAAAACCGAATAACGAAGCACGAAGGTGGTTAAGTAGAATAAAAAAGGTATTGGTGTATAGAAGGCGAAATAGAGAGGCGATGGGAGAGCCTATAAAAGAGCGTGTATGTTCCGGACTACCTTCAGTTGCTCCTGCAAGAGGCAGGACGAGTGTCGAGTGAGCTCCTGAATGACACTTTGCAATGAGGCGAACCTAGTTAAAATCATGGATCCAGAACCTCAAAGAAGTGGAACGTAATACTCACGTATTTCTTTCACATTTACCGCTAAATCTCCGGTGAACTTTCTTGGTCTCGAATGCGGCCAGTGGGAGAAGTCTGTCTAGCCTTCGTAGCGTTGCCTGCTATGGGTAAAATTGAGCATAGGGCACACGACTTAGACATTAAAGACCCACGTGCTCCATATCGCAAAAGGGAAAACCTTCAGCGAGCCACTGTCGCCGGAGCATGCGTTGCTCTCACTCGCAAGAGCTTTGTGTACGCGAAACACTGCGCCACTGAATCTGCAACTGTTTCTTGACTGTACTTGCTAAAATGACTGGGCACATACCTGAAGCAGCGCAATAAATTACTTTGAGTCAAGTGTGCCGTAAAGTACGGCGCAAATTCTGACTTAAAAATTAATAAATAGTAGCTGACCAACCCCCCCCCCCCCCGTATGAGTTGAACTCCTGTATTCCGAAGCTTACCTATACTTGAGACTGCATTGACTTCAAGATGTGCCGATTTGTCTTTTCCATACTGCACTGAAACAATATAAAAGCATAATTCTCAAATGTCAACACTTGTTGCTATATGGTGGTCTCTATTGTTTCCGCGCAGCGTTGTAATACTTAACTTATGGCCCCTTTGAATTAAGGACAAGACAGACAGACAGACAGACAGACAGACAGACAGACAGACAGACAGACAGACAGACAGACAGACAGACAGACAGACAGACAGACAGACAGACAGACAGACAGACAGACAGACAGACAGACAGACAGACAGACAGACAGACAGACAGACAGACAGACAGACAGACAGACAGACAGACAGACAGACAGACAGACAGACAGACAGACAGACAGACAGACAGACAGACAGACAGACAGACAGACAGACAGACAGACAGACAGACAGACAGACAGACAGACAGACAGACAGACAGACAGACAGACAGACAGACAGACAGACAGACAGACAGACAGACAGACAGACAGACAGACAGACAGACAGACAGACAGACAGACAGACAGACAGACAGACAGACAGACAGACAGACAGACAGACAGACAGACAGACAGACAGACAGACAGACAGACAGACAGACAGACAGACAGACAGACAGACAGACAGACAGACAGACAGACAGACAGACAGACAGACAGACAGACAGACAGACAGACAGACAGACAGACAGACAGACAGACAGACAGACAGACAGACAGACAGACAGACAGACAGACAGACAGACAGACAGACAGACAGACAGACAGACAGACAGACAGACAGACAGACAGACAGACAGACAGACAGACAGACAGACAGACAGACAGACAGACAGACAGACAGACAGACAGACAGACAGACAGACAGACAGACAGACAGACAGACAGACAGACAGACAGACAGACAGACAGACAGACAGACAGACAGACAGACAGACAGACAGACAGACAGACAGACAGACAGACAGACAGACAGACAGACAGACAGACAGACAGACAGACAGACAGACAGACAGACAGACAGACAGACAGACAGACAGACAGACAGACAGACAGACAGACAGACAGACAGACAGACAGACAGACAGACAGACAGACAGACAGACAGACAGACAGACAGACAGACAGACAGACAGACAGACAGACAGACAGACAGACAGACAGACAGACAGACAGACAGACAGACAGACAGACAGACAGACAGACAGACAGACAGACAGACAGACAGACAGACAGACAGACAGACAGACAGACAGACAGACAGACAGACAGACAGACAGACAGACAGACAGACAGACAGACAGACAGACAGACAGACAGACAGACAGACAGACAGACAGACAGACAGACAGACAGACAGACAGACAGACAGACAGACAGACAGACAGACAGACAGACAGACAGACAGACAGACAGACAGACAGACAGACAGACAGACAGACAGACAGACAGACAGACAGACAGACAGACAGACAGACAGACAGACAGACAGACAGACAGACAGACAGACAGACAGACAGACAGACAGACAGACAGACAGACAGACAGACAGACAGACAGACAGACAGACAGACAGACAGACAGACAGACAGACAGACAGACAGACAGACAGACAGACAGACAGACAGACAGTGTCCGAAAAGCAAGTGAAGTAAACTAGGAATGCTAATCGCATTACCATACGGCCTGCGCGTGAAGTGATCGAGACCTTCCATATCCGAAGGAGGAAGAGGGTTGTCTTAGCCAGCCGTACAAAATGATAGTGACTTAAAGTTCTTAATGCAAATAATATTTTGGAACTTCCGCCAGTTTTCTGTATGTCTGCCCGTGCCTATATAACATCTTTTACTCAAACTCGGCTAACTGGGAAGTTCATGGTCTAATGTCTAGAGCATCGGGCTGCTGAGAAAACCCACTTCAATACTTCCCTTTTTACCTGCCCTGGTTGCTAAGTGGCTGCGGTGTTGGGCTGCTGAGGACTAGATCGCGTGACCGAATACCGGCTACGGTGGCCGCATTTCGATGAAGGCGAAATGCGAAAACACCCGTGTACTTGAATTTAGGTGCACGTTAAAGAACCCCATATGGTCCAAATTTCAGGAGTCCTCCACTACGGCGTGCCTCATAATGAGAGAGTGATTTCGGCACGTAAAACCCCATAGTTATTTTACTTACCTCTTTCACGCTAATTTGTGCCACTAGGTATTTGACGCTGGGCATGCACCTCTCTTCAAAGAACCTCTTTCACGGCAAATTCGATAACACAGGATCGTGTGCCCCCAGGTATGTGCCGCTCCTCAATGAACCTCTCTCACGAACACTCGATAACACGAACGCTGGGCTAGTGGTGTTTCAACTGTACAAAATAGAGTGCATCACACGCTGGAATGTCGCAGGTAGGAGTGCGCAAATATTCAAAACTTTAATATAATCAATCAAATGTTGTCCTATCCAATTCGGTTCTTGAAACGAAAGGTCTCTATTCGCAAATAGGAATATTTCGAGCAGCGTTGGAATACTTCACAGGACCAGCTGTGCTGTATCAATCAGTAAACATGCAAACATGATGCAAGCGTCATACCTGTCACGGTGAACATAAAGAACGACCACTTACGTGAGCACGCAGGGTCGCTCTGGGTGCTAGATTTTTCCAGCTAAATTGCAACCACTCACAGTTAAATTTCCCCCCGAGATGATATTCGGCGATATGCATTCTTTGGGATTACTCGTTGACACTGCAACGGTGCGCTCCCTTGGGAATAGCTGTGAGTACGCTCCATCACGAAATCATTTAATAGTGGCACCATCTGGTGCAACAGCTGTAACTAGAGAATCAGTGCTTATTGCTTTCCGCCATCGCAGCAGTCAACACGCATTTCCGTTCTAGCGTCGAAGGTGGACGTGAATGGACTCATAAGACAGCCATTTAATACCAAATTCTAATAACGCACGACCATGCAGGCTCCGAAGAAACCCGATCATTTGTTTGTAATACCGCATTCGAGCCTTTCATAAAGCGTACTTCACAATCTGAAGCGTAAAGAACGAGAGAAAGGACGTACAGAAGAACAGGGAGGTTAACCACAGGTAGTTCCGGTTGGCTGCCCTGCACGTGGGGGGAAACGTAAGGGTGATAACGTACAGTGTAATGACAGAAACATGCTAATGTAGCAAATACTAAGACGCCCACATTGTTTTAAATTAAAGGGGCTGAAGGTACTTCAATACAGGAAAACTACTCAATAGCGTATTCGATATTCAATTTAATTCGCTTTTGGTAATATTCGATTCGTTTTCGGTTGCGTTTCAATATTTGTCATTCGCACACTCTTAGTCGCAGGGGGATTTCAAAGCACAAAAATAAAAGAATTCGATTCTACATGTAGGTGCAATAAGGCAACACATGCTTCCTTCTACACATCTTCAGATCAAACACTAACCTGCAATTGGTAAACTTCAAGTCCAGACAGGGGTAGTAGGAGGAGCAGGTGATGTCGCGCATGATGGCTTACGCTTATGGACGAGGCTCAATGACACTGACAGTCGTCTTGTTGAGTGGTACGTAGTTGACAGAGGCCGGCTTTCTTGTTCACTTTGCTATGACCACGGCAGGAAACGCCCGCGAAGCGGTTGACTTAGGCAGGAAATGTAGATACAGTTGTCAACAAACTCGAACTTGCTGGGGGGGGCTGCGTAATATGCAACGTATTTTTATTGTTGCAAAGAAGACTGAAGCAGTACTGCAGCACTGTCATCGCTCGAGTGCGAGTGCCGATCGTGAGGTTTTCGGTGACAAGACTTTTGCTGCTGTGCTGGCTTTTCAACTAACTGTAATGATTCTCATTTACGTATTGGCGGAGGTCTCGGCGCACCGTAAAAGCTGGAACTGCGAATCCAGACGTTCTCCACTGCCCCGACCACGCCATACGAAGTTCATATTTGTCTGCGCGCTTGCGTACGAACCCGTGCTAGTGCGTACGCGTGTTCGTGCTTTGATATGTTGTGTGAAAGTGCAAACACATTCTCCTACTCTTCATCCGTACCTTCCATACTTGTTTTATTCCCGTTCAATTATCATACATATTCCCGTTTTTCCTTAGCGCAGTTTAGTCAACCGAAGATACCCCCTGGTTGACGTCTTGGCATTTCCTTAGATTTTAATTGTCCCTATCTGTTCGCACCTGCTGTTTCTACTCCGCATTTATGATTCGCACATAAAGGTTTCGACGGACGAATTCACATTTTTCTGACGCTAATATAGCCGTTTTCGAAGTTCCTCTTTTCTTTTACTTACTACACAGTAATGCTGATGATAGGTTGTAACGATGGAGTATATAATAATAAAGGGGCACGCCTTCGCGCACATTATGACAGTTATTTTCGTCTTCGATCTCATAGCAATACTTTCGGTCAACGACTACTCCACTCTGAATACAGCAGATGGCCGCTTTCTTGAGTCTAGCACTACAAGGGGAAGGATGTAAATATGATGAAGACAGGAACTGAGGCACGAACAAGGCAAGCACAATGCGCTGTATTTTTAACATATGTTTCCTTCAATGGCAACCGTTTTTATTACGCCTTTTCGCGGCCTGCATTAGCAAGGCTTTGTTTTACTTGACTGCCTTCATATTTATGGTATATCTGGACCTTCATAAACATATAAAACAATCTACACTTTCCAGTGAGCCGAGTAAACCAACTGATAACAAATTCACAATAAATTTTCTTGAATCCTTTCCGGCAACATCCCCTTCAATAACAGCATGAAGAATGACTTTTCCGAAAAGTTAAACCTAATGGAGTGTATGGCAGCTAATTCCGCGGACGATTGACATAACAGAAAGCTCAAAGCCCTAAATTTAGCTGGCTGTCTTTGTAAAATTCAACCGTGCTGAATTTATAACCCGTCTAAAACCATTCATTCTTACTTCTTTCTCCCTGTCAGAACAATCTAAGATATCAGTGCAAATGCCATCTTCAAAAGTTAATATCGAAAGTGCACCACAATAACAATTTTTTACGCTTGCCGTATCCTGTACATCCGACGTTTCGGGGTCGTTGCTCATTTGAGGGCACTTCTCTCTCCTTGACAAATTTAGCAATCCTTTTGCGCTTCAAGTGTCTCAAGTAAGATACGCAGCAAAAAATTTTGGCAACTCGCAAGACAGGCAGACAGAGTACAAGAGTGCCAAACTATCAATACATCAACGTCTGTACTTCCGCGCCAAGTGCGAAGGTGCTATTGATCATTACACTCGGCGGCCCCCACTTTGCTAAGGCAGTAAATCAAAAGATCTGCTGTGTCGACCGAAAGCGAATGGAAACCTAGTGCCTCGCAATTGTTCTCCATCCTCAGGTTTTTTTTTTTAAGCATTTTCTGTATTTTCTACCAAAACAAAAATATCTCGCGCTAGAGCACTACAGAGTTGAACAACCATGGTGCCGGAGGAAGGAAGAAACGCGCTTCTAAAGGGGCACCAGCCCTATATTAGAAAAATCTTTTTTTTTTTCAGGAGCCCAAAGTAGGTCAAGGCATTTCTACCTAGAATAAATCATTCATCTAATAATTTGCGGTCACGACAAGTACAGGGAGACTAGAGGACCATAAATCTGTGGAACCACACCATGCATCATAAAAATATGCGGAAAAGTTACATTATTTTCTTACTACTTTCTCGCTAGGGGAAAAGCTTTGCAACTTCCGGAAAGGTGTCTTTTGCTAGCCGACAAATTCACGAATTCTTGACTAGTCGCGACACAGTTATATCACCCGCCAAAACAGCCAGTTAGTGGAAAGGTGGAACTTATTTTCCTTCACGACCCAACGGCGAGGACGCTGAGCGCTTTGGTGCTAAAGCCATGTTGAACTCGTCGGGAACTCTTTAGTGCTATTGGCGGTTAGTGGCGGGTTACCGCAGCTGTTGTTTCGAATAGCTGAGCGCCGACTCTAACCTGCAACAATCTCGAAAATTCATGAATTTATTAGAGCCATGGACAGCTTACGTGATGCCGAAATCTGTGAAGTGAGGCCGAGTGACAGGAGTAAAATTTGGAGGACGCTTAAGCTTCACCTTTAAGACCCCTTACTTCTTTTTATGCTTCCCGGCAACTGCAGCATATGTAACCGTAACGTTTAACGGGGAAGCATATGTAACCGTAACGTTTACTGGGAAACGCTGGCTGCGACTGCTATGCACGAAGGCGAGCTTTCTGGCAGAAACGCGACCCCTTGCGTGGGTCGATCCCCTATTACTGTTTCGCACTTTTAATATTTCAGTCTGAGAAGAGCTAACGTAAAGGACATGCGCTGTCCGTGTTTTTTTTTTCCTTACATTTGTTTGTGGGTTGCCGTTCTCAAAATTGCGAGGAATAACTTTGTAAAGAATGAAAGACAAGGTATGAGCAACTTTAATGGTAGAGAAGTGGTTCGGTATGCGTGGTTCGTAATTTCGTTTCGAATTCCTTTTGCCGAAGCGACATACGACGCTGTACGCTGATGCGATACGCCGACGCCGACGCCGGATTTTCTGCGATACGGGCTAAAGTGACCGAGATAACGGATGTCCCCCGCCCCCTTTTTTAAACAATAGTGGCATTTTTAAAGCAGGAAATTTCAGAAAGCGTCCCGAATTTTGACACCTTTCAATTATCAACCTTGGGAGCGTACGCCCGTTTATTAACGTGCGAATTATGGCACTTAGTGGTAACGTCTTTGCTGCGTCACAGCAGAATTGTGGTCAGTATTAGAACACAGCTGTAACGTAGCAAGGAAGTTACGAATAGGTGCCGTAAATACGCATGTTATGAGAAGGGCGTTAAATCTCGACATTGCTAACTAAAAATGCTGAAATTCGGGTAACCTTTTCAAACATCATTTTTCCACGCGATGCAAACTGATCTACTCTAGTGCGTTGCGGTTGAGTTCGACAGCTGGCCGCGGGAGCAATGTCTGAAATTCCTTGGTATAGTTTTAGCTGAACACCTTTATTTCAAGCGAGAAATACCACGCATGTTTACAGGACCTAAATCAAGCTTCAAGAAACAATGCTGCATCTTAGCTGGTTGAGAAAATAAGTATATTGGGCGGGGATTGCTGCTACGGCTGAACTTCAATAAAATCACAAAGAGAGCAGCAGCATGGAGCGTACGCTTCCCAAGGCGGCTACCTGACGACATCTTCCCTCTTAGTTTCTTTGGCACCATGAGTGATTAGCGAATATTAAACTATTCGCTACAATTTATACAGCGCCTCAAGCTACCTCCTTTCCTAGTTTTCTAATATCTTGCTAGTGCTGCCAATAGTTCGGTTTTTGGACGAAAATATATTTTCCTTGTAAATTGAACACTATCGTCCTTGCAATCCTAACAAACTTGAGAAGTACGTGTGAAAGTAGCTTTATTATTCTGCGGAATTCTGTAAATGGCGTGACTTCGTAGCCTGTGAATAACATTTTTAACTTTTGATGATATTGTTCATTCGTTAGCAACGCAAGCTGATGCGGGACATTCGGGCTTGCGCAAATTATGCATATCGAAGTTCGTGTGGTACGATTAAATGCGTTGACTCGCCTATATGTTAGTCTATCTTAGAAGACTTCTGTCTACAAAACTCACGAATTAACCCAGCGGACGAAATCAAGAGTTCTGCGTGCGACATCACGCGTACAATCACGTACTCTTCTATGTTCACGCAATTTGACTTGGAGTTGGAGCTTGTTCCAGCAATCAGTCCGACGGCACAGACGTACGACGCAAAGAAGGTGGAGACGTACGAAATCAATTGACGACCTCTAAACAGCCAGACGCTTAACAAAAAAGTTACAGTTTCGATCTAAAGGCGAAGCATCGATTGCGATAGCAAATTGGTATACAGCTAAAGGAAGTAAGTATAGAAGATTCATCGACCGTATAAACTTCTAAACATTCGCCTACTAGTTAAATTAATAAGCATGGTGTCAAGCGCGGAGAAGCAAACATGAACGCATCTCACTCGCTGACCTCGCCCACTCACAGTCAAAGCGCTAGAGTGAGGAAGCTCGGCAGCAGCAGCGAGCTAATTGAATTACGTGCTGTCGTTCGCTTCAACGCTAAGCAGTGACAACACAACGCGCACGAAGCTATCAGCACTTGGCGCATTCTGTCCCCATCGCAGACCGATTTCAAGATAGGACCCGCGCAGCCGCCGCCGGAGTAGAACGCACCCCCTCTCTCTCCCTCCCCTCCCCTCCCCCCGGTGTATTGCGCATGGCGGAAGATGGCACGCTTCTTCCCCGCTTTCCTCTCTTGCGCGCGCAAGATTGAGGCCCCATAGTCGCCTCACCCTCGCACGCATTCACTCACGCATACACGTACGGTGCGCGGCCACGATGTTATCGCCTTTGGACTTTAAACGGAACACCACGGCGACGCCGACGGTAGAAATGTGCCTGGAGTATCGACATAATTTGCCTGGAGTATCGACATAAACGACATCCTTTAGACAAGTGCAAGTCGCAGCGTTGGACGGCCTTCTGCGAAGCGCTAATCTCTGCAAGAATCTATCTCACTTACGGAGAACGGTACAAGCAACGCCTCCTAGGCAGGAGGTCTCTGCGCTCGGCTTTATGGCATTATGCTACTTGGAACGAAATTTCGATTGCCAAGTCCGGCGTGACGAAAGCGGTGACGTCAAAATTACCGCGGCTTACTTGGGGGCGTCCGCATTAGATTATATGGCAGTCGGGCAAGGTAACATCACATCGTGGGTCGAAGTGCACCGCCCTTGTGCTATCTAGGAGGCGTTACTAAAGGCCTCCGAATGCCTGCTGTTTAGCGGTTCCCATTCAAGGATTTAACACTCTTCCAGAAGCGACCACACATTGCTGTGGCAGAACTTTGCGCTAACCCGCCCTGGTTGCTTAGTGGCTTTGGTGTTGGGCTGTTAAGCACGAGGTCGCGGTATCGATTCCGGGCCACGGTGGCCGCATTTCGATTGGGGCGAAATGCGAAAACACCTGTGTGCTGAGATTTAAGTGCACGTTAAAGAACCCCGGGTGGTCAAAATTTGTGGAGTCCCCCAATACGGCGTATTTTTGAGCCCCTAAAGTTTCGAAAACAACCTAAATAAAAATGTGGGAAACCCGCACGTCATTTTCCGTCCAAAAACTTGAGGCGGCAATTCCTTTGTGCCGAGGTACTGTACATCATCACCAGGATTTGATTAAATTTCATACAAAGCCCTATGCTATCTTTGTGAGCAGGCAGAAGGTGTCTTACTTGATACCTACAACAAATTCTGGCGAAACGGCGTGGTTGCCCTAGGCTGGAACGCTATTCGCCTATTTCCGCTTCTGAAGCTTGGCAAGTTCCCTTGACCTTTCGTCCCACATGCCCAATAGCATGGGCCAGCTGTGGGGGCAAGATGATTGCAAGAATGATCCTTGCACGGCTTGAGTGGTATCTCAGGTACCGCAATGTCTGCCCAGACGGCATGGCAGGCTTCCAGCGTGGCCGTTCGATTGACAATGATGTCAACCTGGTAACGAACGTATAGCACCAAACAGGCTATAAGCGTCTCTGCGCTGCTTTATTCCTCGACGTCCAAAGGGGCATACGACAACGTTACACACGAAGCAGTGTTCAACGCTCTCGGAGCGGAAGGCATGGTTTGGTCGGATGTTTCGCTGAATATACAGTTATCTCTCCCCGAGATATTCCTTTGCTCGAACCAAGGATGACTCTACTACAGAGCTTTAGCCCTACCGCGGCGTCCCCCAAGGCAGTGTGCTCAGCCCTGCGCTGTTTAATTTAATGCTGGCTGCATCTATTTGATCAGGTTCAATGAAATGCTAAATTATCAATCTATGTGGATGATCTCCGCAGAAATATTGTACCGTACAACACGCCCTCCAGGCGCGTGCAGGTCTTCAGAAAGCTACAACTCAGACGGTAAACTATCCCCGAAATCAAGCCATCGAAGACTTTTCCGAGAAATGCGCCCTTGTGGCGTTTACACGTAAGCCCATGGTATGGGGGCACGACACCGCATGCAACACCATGCTTACCCCACGTCTATTTCTGCAGGTGCTCATGTGCTGCCTATCGCCTGCTTCGTGCTCTTCCCTTGAGCTTCTGCCACAGCCCAGCACCCTACGCCTTCACGAGGCAGGCGACTGCATCGTTGGATGGCCTACGGACCCGCCGACACCCCCGGAAATCCCAGACCCAGCCCGGATTCTTCTCCTGGCCTGGCAACCCCTATCATCGATTACGTCACCGATCACGCATTCCGAGCACAGGCTACTTAAGGCGCAGCAACGAATCGACCACTTGGGGCACGACACCGCATGCAACACCATGCTTACCCCACGTCTATTTCTGCAGGTTAGTTACCTCCGCTACTCAGCCGAGTACCGGAGTGACAACCGTTATCTTGTTGCGGTGTCGTGCCCCTACGACCCCGATTGGGACCGTGCTATTCGCATGTGTACGGATGCTGTTGCCTTCAATTTGCTATACCACCTGCTATTGATTCTTTCCGGTGACGTTGAGCTGAACCCCGGTCCTACCAAAGAAATTCTGGCTGTCATAACTACACTCAAAGAATGCCAAGATAATATGCGGACCGAACTTAATGAACTAAAGACCGCTCAGTTAACACAGGACAAAACGCTCACAGAAATTAGCAACCGGCTAGCCGCACTGGAAATCGCACACCCGAAAACCAATCCCGACCCAGCTGCCCACGAGGCAATTCAAATCAGGCGTGACATCACGGTTCTTAAAGCGGCTAGAAACGACACTAACAATCGAATGCGCAGGAACAATCTTCTGTTTCTTGGTTTCGATGACACAGAAAAAGAAACTTGGCAAGAGTCTGAAAAAAAGATCCTAAAACTTTGCGCTGACACTTTTAAACTGCAATTGGACGGAAACGCCATTGAACGTGCGCACCGCTTAGGCAAATATGGTAACGAAAAGAAGAGACCAATTATTGTAAAGCTAAATCACTACAAGACTAAAGAAAACATTCTTGCTTGCGGCCGCCAACTGAAAGGAACTGACTATGCTATCAGAGATTTCGCTCCCTCTACTCGCCACGCGCGCTCCAAATTAATCCAGTTCATACGCCCTCAAAAATGTGCCTTTAAACTTTCCGTTGACAAACTTCACGTAGGCAGTAAGTCATATTTTTATGACACTGCAACCGATGCTGTCCTAGAATGCGCAAAACCCCCTGCATTACTACCTTACGCACATCAGTCGCGTGATAAGGCTGATACGTACAGCGAATGACACAGACTAAACAACAAAGGTCGTTCAAGCAACCGTTCATCTTTGTCAGTAAATGTAAACATTGGTTTCACGAACATCAGAAGTGTAATTCCGAAACGTGAGCAGCTACATGGTTTTATCACAGACATCGACGCAGACCTAATTCTTCTCACCGAGACATGGCTGACTGACAACATCAAAGATTGTGAAATTTTCCCCTTAAATCAGAATTTCACGCTGTACCGTCATGACCGCAAGGAAAGGAGAGGAGGCGGCGTCCTTATAGCAGTGAACAACAACCTATCGTCCTCACTCATCTGCCATGATTCCAATTTAGAACTAACATGGGTATGTGTACATAATTCCTCGATTAAATCAGTATACGGCATTTGCTATAGACCACCAGACAGTCATCCGCTTTTTTGTGATCACCTTCGCAGTTCCCTTACAAACATAAAAGATAAATTCCCCGATGCGCCTATTTTTCTTTTCGGTGATTTTAACTACCCTCACATCAATTGGGCCCTCCTTTCAGTAACTAATCAGTCGCCATTGAATGAATCCAAACAATTCCTAGACTTGGCACTAGACTTCAACCTCCATCAAACAATAACCAACCCCACTAGAGGCGATAACACAATTGATCTTTTACTCACCAGCTGCCCTGATGACATATCAAGTGTGACAATACTGCCCGGAATTAGCGACCACAACCTTCTTCATGTATCCCTTTCTATACCACTAAAAAGAAGATCACCTACGAAGAAATTAATCACCGACTATAATAGAGGAAACTTTCAGCTAATCAATCATGAACTCACTCGCGTTTATGAACACTTCGAAAAGTCCTACGCTACCCGTTCTGTGAATGCGAATTGGGAACTCTATAAAAACACGTTGCTGAGCTTAAAAAACAAATATATCCCTACAATCATTATTAAGTCTGACTCAAATAACCCATGGTTTAACAAACACTTAAAATCACTACTTAACCGAAAAAAACGCCTCTACAGAACCGCCAAAAGTAAAAATAGTCCTGAAGTATGGGAGCGACATCGCCTCTGTGAGGCTGAATATATTAAAGCAATAAATGAGGCAAAGGACAAATTCTTCTCTGTTGACCTGATTACAATGCTCCGCTCAAACCCAAACAAATTCTGGCGTGTCATCCCCACGAAACAACAAACTAACGAAATAAATCTCGTTGACTCAGATGATGAATTAATAAGCCCTAATAATTCCGCAGCAGCCCTAAATCAATTCTTCACGTCAGTATTTCACGTCCCTAATCCCTGCACTATGGAACCTTTACCAAGCTTCTCGGCAAAAACAATGCCTAAAGTGCAAATAAACCCGGATGGCATATCTAATCTAATTCGCTCTCTTAAAATATCATCCTCGGTTGGCTGCGACGAGATAAACACCAAATTACTTAAAGGTACTATAACTCTTTCTACAAAATTTTTGTACCTTATATTTGATCAATCTTTAAACACAGGAAACGTTCCAGACGATTGGAAAAAAGCGAAGGTAATCCCCATTTTTAAAGCAGGAAGGCGCGATAACCCTACTAATTACCGTCCGATCTCTCTAACCAGTGTCCCATCTAAGCTCCTTGAGCACATTATAGCATCTAACTTAATGGATTACCTAGAATCAATCAATTTTTTTTACCCCTTACAACACGGTTTTCGTAAATGTTTGTCTTGCGAAACTCAACTTGCCGAATTTACCCACGACCTACTACTACACATGGACGATCACCTCCAAATAGATGCAATTTTTCTAGATTTTTCTAAGGCCTTTGACCGCGTGTCTCATAACCATCTCCTTGCAAAATTATCCTCCCTCGGTATCCGCCCCGAGATTATCAAATGGATTGAAAATTTTTTAACGAAACGCGTTCAGTTTACGTATGCTAACAATTTTCAGTCAACCCTTACCAGTGTAACTTCCGGGGTTCCCCAAGGCGCAGGTTTATCTCCTCTATTGTTTTTGATTTACATAAATGACCTTCCCACTAACATATCAACGAAGCTGCGGCTTTTTGCAGACGATTGCGTTCTTTATAACCCCCTTCATACATCTAACGACACAATCGCCCTACAACACGACCTTGACACTATCGCTTCTTGGTGCGAAAAATGGCACATGCCTCTTAACCTCACTAAATGCAAGGTAATATCCTTCACGCGCAAACACACCACCGTACACCACACTTATCGCATTAACTCTGTTCCTATTGACCACACGTGTACTTACAAATATCTAGGAGTTCATATGACGCCATCACTTTCATGGGTGAAACATATTCAAACAATTCGCTGCGAAGCTTCACGCACACTAGGGTATTTACGACGTAACTTAAAATCCGCATCGTCTGAAATAAAAAAACTAGCATATTTAACGTATGTGCGACCCAAACTTGAGTACGCATCATCCATCTGGCATCCCTCACAAGCTTATCTCGCCGATGACTTAGAAGCCATACAAAACCGCGCTGCTCGCTTCATTACGTCACAATATTCAAGACATATCAGCGTAACCACCTTAAAACAAACTTTGTCTCTTCCACTGCTTGCTTCACGGCGCGTAACTTCTCGTCTTTGCCTTCTTCACACTTTCTTTTACTTCACCCATTCAGGACACGCCCTCTTAAAACGCCCGTTCAGAACATCATCCCGCTTATCTCACACTCACCCCCTGGCGGCGATAAAGTGCCGGACGACGGCGATGAGCAGCTCATTTTTCCCCCATGCCATAACACATTGGAACGCACTCCCGGATGACATTGTCTCGTGCAGCGACCGCAAAACATTTCGCGAAAAACTAAACGATTTTGATAATGCCAACATAACCACATGAACACCACATCTATTTATTTATTGCCTTGTTGGTGCTGTGTATATGTTCCGTTTTCTTCTTTCTTGATATTTTCTTTTTTGTACCTATTACAACCAATGTGCCCTTTATTATGTAACTTTCTTATGAAGCTGTTCGACTTTGATGCACGCCCCCCCTTATGTAATGCCTTCGGGCCCTTAAGGTTGAATAAATGAAATGAAATGAAATGAAATGAAATCAATGAATTGGCAAGCTATACAGTATAGAGAACGCACAATCTTGTGGGTGTCAATACTTAACAGAAAACTCTCACCGAACCCTCGTGTACCGTACACGAAAAAGCGGTTGACAGGTGTATGTCATCTTTCCAAGCTGTTTGCCTGATAGGGATTGGGACTGGCTGTGAGCTCTATGTAGCCGTTACTTTTTCTAGGCTTTCTACGACACAGATTACCCGCCTGATTGCCCGCCTGACCAACTAAAACAAAGCAAGCCTGCGTATAATCCAATCTATTCAGGCTCAGTCACTTCGCATTTGTCTAGGCCTTCCTGGAAGTGCATCAATAGCGGAAACTATTATGATCGATTGAAATTGCTTCATAACGGCGCACATTACAGTCCAAGCACTTAAGATACACATAAGCATCTTGTTTGGACACTTCGTCACCATTTAGCTTCTCTACTACCTAAGAGACCACGTATCTCGTTCTGCAAAACTGTATCAGCTCAGAATGAGTCGTTACCATTCGGCTCCGCACCTGCAAGGAAGCTTTCGACGCTTCCGTGTTGTCTCATTCAACGCGGGGTCTGTACCTGGTATTCAAAGAAAGTATACTTCTCATCGCCAGCTCTCAAGCAGCTTACCATGCTGCTCTTATATTAAACATACAGGTACACGAACATATACACTGTCGGCTCGATCCTACCAAACAGCTCAACCGCAGCTACTGTCATCCCGACTAAAACCACCACCATCAATTTCAATATATCACGAAGATTTGCCGCCCTTTGTTTCGCACTTCGCTTCGTTGATGGCAAAAATCCATGCTAATGGTCAATTTCCTGTGACTCAAAGGCGGCATTGCAGAGTTTGTTGTCAACATTGCGCAGGGGTCCACATGAACAACTGCTTCTGGATATTGCAGAAGCAGTGCATCACCCAGCCGAGAAGGAGTACTACGTAATTGCTCAGTAGTCACCGAGTGATTGTGGCACTATCAATAACGAACGTGCGGATGAAGTGGCTCAATTAGCTCACAGAAGATCCCACTATTTATCAACCCCGCTTTCAAGGACCGATGTTGCAAGAAAATTCAGCACATTTGCGTGCTAGCGTACGCTATGTGATTGTAAAGGGCCAACTTGGGAAATACACTACCACATTACTCGGACCTGGATTTAGGTCGTTCTCCAGGTGGCATCAGGACTGCTCCAAAAAGATGCGACCCTCTTATCCAGACTGCGGTAGGGCGTGGTGTTCACCAATACCTGCACTTTCTGCCTAGGAATGGCCGACACCACAGCTTGTGACCAGTGCAATGAACGGGAAACCATCATCCATATTCTGCGCCAGTGTCCGGAGTATTGTGCGTAGAAAGGCTCACTTAGTGTCATGCTCAACAAGTTTGACGGACGACCTCTGTCGGAAGGGACAATCTTCCAACCTACTTGTAGACACGAGTCCATACTTTATCAGAAAACTGTGAAACCTTGTTTTGCTTTTTGTGATCAACAGGACCTAATGAATGCCGGCAGTACTTGTTCCTTTTTTGTCTCTCTCCCACTTGTTCTTCTCCTCTCTTTCTGGCCCCCTTTCCCCCAACCCACGTGCAGGGTAGCAAACCGGAGACTTTCTTCTGGTTAACCTCTCCGTCTTTCCTCTCTCTCTCTCTCTCTCTCTCTCTCTCTCTCTCTCTCTCTCTCTCTCTCTATTTCTCTCTATGCATCTTTATTTCAAACATAAGACCCTACGTTTTCTCGATGACAGGCCTAGAGCTATCTACCTCGCGAAATGGGAAAATGCAGCCTGACGTGTACTTTCACCGGGGTCTCCCCTGACCAGTGACTCGATCCTTGATCCGACTAAATAATACAAAAGAAAGCTCATTGCAGATGCCAACCGTGCTCCTCGTCCGGTATCTTTGTGTGCGAAACGGCAAAGTCGTGTTATAAAAGAGCGAAATATATAAATGCAGTATATAAAGGATGAAGATATAAAAGAGAAGTCCATGCTGCTAAATATGCGTTCTTGCACTGGAATGCACTTTTCTAGATTCCCCAAAAACTCGATTCAAAAGCAGCGAGTCACTTGTCCTACTTTGGCCTTCGAATTCGTGACATTAATCTACGCACAGCATTTGTGCTCTATAATATTTTGGCTGCCCTGATGTAAAGATAAAGCTTCTTTTTTGTTTTGTTTTGTTTTTTTTCAGGAAAAAAAGAGAATTGTTGCATTGATGCAGCGAACATGCAACTCAGCCACAGCGGTGACATATTCACAACTAGACATAAAAGAAAATGGCATTGACGCAGATCGAAATGCATCCACAATGCAGACCTAGCGAGGTCTGAAGTGGGGCTCCGTGAGCAAGTTAGAAGCTTGACAAATCTGAACAGGCCGTCTAGCTCGCAATAGAAATGCACCGCCGCCGGCGGATGGGTCATTTACTCATCCATTTTGTTTGATTGTTTGTTTTTCGTTCTCTTTTCTTTTTTCTTTTTCCACTGGGCGTCTCTGTCAAAATTCTGACTACGAAAATAAACCTGACAGCGGTACCACTCTTATTCTGAGACGGCGGTGACATCTTAAAACCATCCGCTTCAATAGCAGGCTGTCGGAAGTTCTGAACATGTCGCAGAAAATGCAGCGCCTCTGCTGTCCCGAGCGATTTTCTTAAAAGTACATGCGTAAGAAAGGCACTTTATTCACTTTCGTTTTCAAATGTGCACGTTCATAGAGAATGCCTCTTCTGCAGATTCGCGCAGAAGCGTATAGTGACATCCGCATTGGGGAGAAATAAAATCAGATATAGGTATATAACCCTGCGAAATTTATCTGGATATTTCAGCAGCGGTACGTTGACTCTGTGTACTGCAATGACGCACTGGCTAGAATATTTTTTTCTATCCCACGGAGACGTAATTTACTACTTCTTAAAGTCGTCCTCAGTTTATACTGAACATAGCATTCGCGCTTGTGAAATGCCTGCGATGTGTAGTTTGTGTGTGGGAAGAAATGCTTCATATATTTACGACAGACACGGTAGCAGCAGAATAGTGAATCTATGCAGTGTGGTATTTTTCCACGGGTCGTCTACTCGCGATACGCTAATCAACATTGTACGCCTTATTGTATCCTCACATGATATTTGCCTGTCGCCTTGCGATCATTTGCAGTAGTAAAAGTTCGGCGCTCACAGTGAAGTTTGTCGCAAGCTCAACTTTAGACATCGATTCATATCCTGAGATCATGGAGCTCTCAAAGCCTTATACGAAAATTTTTATGTGTTCCATGATTCAGTAGGGCGCATTAAATTGCATTGACTTTAAATCAATTGAATCAAGCAAAACGTATCCATGTGGTTCGTAAAGAGAAGCACGCTAGTTCTCAGAGAATTAGGTCTAGATAAATCATTTAGCACATTTTCCTTTTGTATTTGCTTCCCCTTGTTAGCAGCCTTCTTGACATATAACGGTATCTACTGAACATGTTAACACAGTTTCCTCTCTGCACTGATATGTTTTATCGGCGAAGCAGGGACCATCGAGAGGACATTTTGCATTTGGTAAGCAGTCATAGCTTTCTATTCTTGAACCTAATGGATGAGATTGAGCGAAAAATTCGCAGATAATTAACAATATCCAGCATACCCCTTCACTACGTCGTCGAACATATGCGAGTAGCTAGGTGCATTCGGATGTTTTGCCTTAAACTCTCAGCTCGCGCAAAGCGTCCGCATACACCATCTCTCGTTACAGAATGATTTCTGTCTCAAACGCACCTTACAAACTGCAAAGCGGGAATGGCGTGCTGGTGTGTTAGAAAAGGTCATCGATTTAGAGCGCAATAAAGCAGCAGGTAGAGCGCGTTATGCTGAGTCATGCGAATCCATTTCTGCTCTAGCACATTGCAGCAATCAGGGCGTTTACGTGAACATGAGAAAAGATGATCGAGTCGGCTTGGTCAGGCTTAGATTTGTCTGTGGAGCTCGCGTAAACAGTAGCCGGTCGGGTTGAGCCAGCATGACTGCACGGCGTATGACGAAGCGGCACGACTTTTTTAACGCAATAGCGTTAAGGGCCTCGCGTCGTAGAAAATCCGGCACTGGTGTCACCGTCGGCGGCGGCGACGTTGTCCGTATGAGAAAAATCCTCCAGAACCAGGCATCCCAATCCACGCAGGCCTTCTGCGTGGCGCCTAGGCATTGCTGACCTAATTGAACTTCTCATAATAAAATACGTCAGAAAATTCGTAAAGTACGACTTAAACTCAACCTCCAGGCATGATAGCGTCGGATTGTAATTTGAATACACGATAAAACTTAATCCTAATAGCGAAAACTCAAACACAAGCCCCGTCCAGCTGCCGTTTGACGTCTCTCTTAGGAGGAGCGGAGCGCCCCAGAAAGACATTACGATTACCTGGGCTGCAGCTACCGGGAAGCGTGAGAAGCAGTCAGGGATCTTTCAATGCTGTCGCGTTCCACTTTCAAAGGCGAAGCTCAAGCATCCTCCAAATTACTAAACTGTGGCAGGTTTAGCGCACTTTTGCTGACGTGCTGGTAACTTAGCAAGGAAAGCCTCTATATAGCGAGTTTCACTCACCTTGACCGCGACTTTGCCTTTTAAAGCTTTAGCGATGTCTTTGTTGTTGTTGTTTTGACTTTTTGACAGCCAGTTAGTGTTTCTGGCAGCATTGAGAAAGCAACTCATGCTCTGATCATCGAAGAAGCTCACTGTATAGATATATAAACTTTATATAAAGAAAAATCAGAAAAACCGCTAATGGTCTGGGCCCCTAGTCCAGGGCTCCGCTGGCTCTTGCCATCTTCTCAGCTCTCTGTATCAGCTTGAACTGGTCGTCGAGGGCCGAGCTGGACAGCAGTGCTTCCCATTGCTCCCTCGCGATGTTCGTGTCACGGTGTTCTATGTTGGGCAGTGCGCACTCCCACGTAATGTGGTATAGGGTTGGTGTGGCCCCACGCCATGGACATTGGTCCCTGTAGGCTGTGGGGTGTATGCAGGCCTGCCGCAGCTTTCTACAGGGAAGAATAGGAAGACTTGCTGCACAAGTCCTAGCCCAAATACTCAAGGAGGACCCTGAGGACTTCACCACCCAAACCATCATCTGGATACCAGGTCACACTGGCTTCACGGGCAACCTGCAGGTCGACAGAACCGCTGGAGGATTCGTACATAACCGAGCACTGATCACGCCGGCTGCAGAAGACCCGGACCTTGTCGACCTCGAGTATGCTGCCATCGTGAACTACAACAGAGGGCGTCGCTTGCGATATCCATCACCCCATCGAAATCTAAAGACAGAAGATGCCGCTGTCGGGTGTAGGCTCCAGACAGGCTCTAACACGAACCTACACGTACTACAAGTTAACTGTAGATGCAGATGTTCGGCGAGCGCAAACTGCATTGGCGGAGATCCGGGAGTATGATGAAGAGCTCCCCATTGCGTCTGACAGATACCTGTGAAATGAAAAGTGCTACAGTCACTTTTTCTAGTATACGTCAGGGACCAACGGGATTATTGGCAGTCCCCAAAAATATCCCGTCAGATATTATTGATCTCTAAGAGGTGTGTGGTAATACACATAATTAAGTTCTATATGCACGTTGAGAGCCGACTGAAAATTCCTCAAGGCGCCTATGCTAAGTTGCATGCTTCGCCCCAATTTCGTACCAAGGGCGACACGCGCCTCCACTTGCCGCCATTTCCACTGGCATACCGAACAGCTTATTAGAGCTTTATGGACGGGTATGGTGTACAGACAATATAATAGAAAAAAATTTTTCTTGAGCTTAGATATTAAGTAAAGAGTTTCCGGCTTAATGCCTTCAGCCAACACTCAATGGCAGATGACAAAGAGGACGCGTCATTTGTTGGATTTTAGAAAAAAGAGAGGCGAGGAAGAAGAAGCTTGTCACATGAGTCGCTTTCGTTTCAGAGCACGGTTGTAGGAGAAAAAAGAACGATGCCAAATAAACGGCTGCAGTGCTACCGTACAGTATGATGCCGAGCTACTGCAACGTGCACCTCTGTTACATATCTGACGAGAACTGTCTGCCCCTTAAGAAAAATGCGTGGCCCAAGGTTAATATCAAGGGATGAATTAAAAGGAGACAGAAAGACCGCCAATAGAGCAACAACTTTCAGAAGAGCGTCAAGCACCAAGTTTTGGCTTTCTTTCTCTTTTCTCTTAATTCTTTCGTTGATTTTAACCTTACAGTATGCATCCTTCTTAAGCTATGCGCCAACTAATCCAACATAGTACTCTGCTAAACTGTCTATATTCCACACAAAGCCAAGGACTTTTGGGTGAAGCTCGCTTTTAGTGTTCTGCCTGGTTTTGTCCACCTGCTACTGCAAAGATTTCCGCAAAATATTTCTTTTAGTGTAGTATACTTATTCTCTATGTATTTTGAAGATTTCGATCAAAAATAAACATTGACTTTGGGTCTTCTTATGTCCCGTCAAGCTGCTTTCCTAGACAAATAGATATCTTAAATTTTGATAGCATTTTAAAAAATTGGGAGCTATTCTGCCTTTTCGCCTTCCGGCTCTTGCGAGAGAAGGAGTTACTTTAAAACTACAGATTAAATATATTTAGGAAGATTCCTACGAGCAATAAAAATAATTCTAACAAAACAAGGAAAATTTCGTGGAAGTCATCACCATCATAATCATTCAGGGATGGTTTACTAGTATGGAGAACTTTAGGCCCCTACCAGACTTTTTTTTAAAAAAAAGAAAGAGATTAACACGATTATTTTTTCATTCTTCTTTTAACGATATTGTAGAACATTATCGAAGGTTCCAAAAACAGCTGTGAGTAACATAAGAAATGTATAGCGAATGACGACACAAGAAAGTTGGAATGAAGACCATTTCAATCAGGTTAAATCTCGACGACAATTTGGCAAAAAAATGCAGAAAGATGCAGTCGGAAATGAACTGAAGAGACTCTCAAAAAATTACTTCTTGTGGGCAGGAAACCATCCTGCCGAACAACTGACCCATTTATTAAAGCTAAACAGGAAAAATTCGTTCAGTAACACGCTTGGCCAAACATAGGAATCGCCTCTCAAGTCTTATCGCAAATATTGGTTTTAGGGAAATGCATACAGTGGGGGGGGGGGGGGGGGGGTTGCAGAACACGCTGCGTAGAGAACCTTGTTAGCGAGGGGATCGAGATAACAAGCAGGCTTCGGAGAATGCACGCGAAATGTATTTGCACTTCCCCGAATGATCGCGTGGCAGCATGTGGTTGCAAAACTCGTCTACTCGAATAATCCGCGTTTCATCATCACCCTCACGGTGATCCGCCGACTACTGAGGGAAAGAGAGCGCGCAGCAGATGTATAAGTTTGAAACTTGTTGCTTGGAGAAGTGTACGTCGCCCCTGTTGCCTGTTGCCAGACGTGCACTAGCAAGACCAGACAGTATCAGCATCAAGTGTTGTAGAAATCAGCGCTCGCACTAATTCGGTGTTGTTATCTAGTAGGCATCTTTCCAAGTACTATCTGTGTTATGATACGCCCTTGCGTTTGACAGTAAGAACCACGAAAATCGAAATGTGAGATGGATACTAACAGAACAACCAGCGGAGGCAATTATCAGGGCCCGTATAATCACAACGATTCTGCTGCTTAAGTTCAGTTCGCGAGTGGACGTTGCCCGCGCAAGTCGTCTTGTTATCATGCTGATAAACTTCGTCACTCGCTGGCGTTTGAATTTTACCTAAGAAAAGAAAACTATCTGTGACGTAAGACAAATTTTGTCGTTACGCGCGCAGATCATGACTCAAGACAAAGTGATGTAGCTGGCGCACTTATCTAAAAGGAAGCAATGTTTAATTCTAGAATGGCAAAGTTTACAAACTAAAGCCATGAGTTACACAAGCCAAATCGATATTTTAGGTAGAGGGAGATACAAAGTATAGTTATATGCTGCAGATGTTAGCCTGGTTTATCGCTTGGCATGCAACTCTAGATGCTGAGGAATAATCATGCTATACAGAATGACTACGTCAACACATAAACATCACACACAGTCACAAATAGACACACACACAAACAGCAGATCTATTTATAGAGTTTTGTTAAGGCTCGCGGCCTGCATAGCCGCCAGTAGCGCTTTCTTGGTGTGCAACGCACAGGTACTGCTTTGCCACGGGCTGATGTGCCGCAGTTCCAAGTTAGAGTCACATCGCAGGTATAGTGCCGCCTTCAAAGACTGTCTCTCTTGCAAGTAGCGCAGCACTCGCGCAAAATACGTTGCAGGCCTTCAGTCACGTTACAGACAGGGCATATTGGCGAGTACGGCAGTTGAATCTTGAACGAGAAGTGGTTCGTGTAGGCCACGTCGAGTCATACATAGGGGTCCGTACTGATGACTTGCGCCTCTCCAGAGGGATCGCTGTAAATGCCAAGCGTGAGAGAATACCAGCGTCGCCGTGTCTTTTCTCAGGACCGGTGTCCGGACCCTTTCTCTCGACGTGTCGTGTGCAGCTGTGGCAGCACAGTGACCCTGGTCGTTGCCATGTGCTCCGCACTGGGCTGGTACTCGCTGCACGACAACGTTGTGATGCACTTCGCAGGCTTTTGATGCATAAGCGTCTCATGCCCATGACGAGTGGTCCCTGCACGCATGACGACTTCAGGGACTGCAGTGCACACCTTTAATCAGATGACCCAAGACTCACCATTTTGGCCTATCATGTAAATTAAAAATACCTGCAGTGCCGCTAGTTCAGTGGCTGTAGTGGAAGTGCGGTGACTGAGAGTGGCGAAGATGGCAACACCCGCATACGGTAACCACACATATATGACCAATGTGGCTTCACGGCGCGCGCCAGGCCTACGCATGCGCAGATGGTGCGGGACAGCTCGCCCGTGTCGAAGTGCGGGCGAGCGCAGAGATCTGTTTCAGAGAGATATCGGCGCTCGGGCTGCCCCGCGTCACCCCGCGCCTGGCTACGCAGCTACGGTGTGGTACAATCAACTCTGAATGAGACTGATTTAAGGTATGCGAAAAAAAAATGATTTTCCTTTTCTTTTCTTTTGCTGATCTAACAACTCCAAAAATCAAGCAATTACTTTGAAATATTATTAGGCGTTTCGAAGGACTCGGTGCAAAACAATGGCTGCCAAGAAATCTAATGGTAAATTTGGCAAATAGCACCGGTGTCTCTTGTACACGCAAACCACCAATCCTCCTGAGGGGCGGCAGGCGTAGACGCTAGCTTGCGCGCGTCGGCAAGCCTACGCAGGGTTTGCCCAACAAATTTTAGTAACGTCGGTCTGGCCTTTGGAGTCCCTCTCCTCCTCCTGAGTGACCCGTAAATGTCCCCGCTCTCGCATTCTAGGAAGAGCTGCTATAAATTTCCAGGTATTGTTCCACATATTCAGAGAACTAATTCAGCGAATTGAATGAGCGCGGTCAAAGGGCCCTCATAAAAGCGTAGAAATGGCAAAAACAAGTAAAATAAACATAGCGCAAAGAAAGAAGTTAAGAACAAGTTAGTATTATCTACAATTCGGCACACATCAAAAAATTTCTAAGCTCGCAATCACTCATAGCGTAACGCGGCAGACATGTCGGGTGGTGTCACAAAAAAATAAGAAAAAAAAGTGGCGCATCACCGATCTCCTGCTTCAGTATGGCAGAAGGTGAGTCCATTATGCAAATGAAACCTATATTTCTACGGTGACATGCGCTTTTTTTCTTCGCCAGCTTTAAACGATTTTGCGCCCTTACCTCTGCTTTATTTATTTTTATTTATTTGTAAAATATTGTAGGCCCTAACAGCGCGCCCTAGAAGAAGTGCCATAAATACACAACAATGTACAATATAAGTAACAGTAACATATAAGTAACAGGAGAAAATGTATAGTGTGAAACATGACTATGAATAAGAAGCATTCAATTTGTCAATAGATTCAATGGTCACAATCACATCAGAAGGCAGCTTGTTTCATTGCTCTATTGTGCGTGGAAAAAAAGAATACTGAAAGGAGTTTATTTTGGCGTGGTATGGAGTTAGAGACTGATCATGATGATGCCTCGCACTACCAGTAGTAATTGGTTGAAGAAAAGGTTGAAGGCTCATAGAAAATTTATTGTACTTCAGTAAAAATAGAAGTTTTAGTCTTTGAATTTTCCTTCGTGCTTGCAGCGATGGGATGGCATGCTCTTTCAATAAATCGGAGGTAGAGTCTGTACTGCAGTATATTGAAAACATGAAGCGTACGGCTTTCCTCTGGATTGACTCCAGTGCCTCAATATTCTGTTTAGTGTGAGGGTCCCAAACTCTACAAGCATACTCTATTTATGGCCTGACGAGGCTACAGTATGCTAAATGCTTTACTCCAGGAAGAACATCTTTAGTTTGTGGCGGAGAAGGCCAAGTTTTCGGTAGGAAAACGAGAAAACATTGGCGACATGACTGTTCCTGCTTAAACGGTTTGTTATGGTAACACCGAGGCACTTATATTCGTTAACTTCTGTAAGGGGATACGACTGAAGGGTGCACGGAAAGGACTGCACAAGTTTTTGTTGGTAATCTTCATAAAAACTTTCTTCGGCATTAGGCTGCATATACCAATTTCTACACTATGTGTGAATTCTCTAGAGGTTAGATTTAAGCAGAACTTGATCACTAGGACAGTTAATTTCGTTAAACAGAATGCAATCATCAGCAAGTAGTTTAATTTAAACCAGTACAGTTATAACACTAACAATACCATTTATATAAATTAGAAATAACAATGGGCCCAGTACACTGAATTCCTTGTGGAACACTTGAAGTAACTGGTAAAGTATTTGAATGACGACCATCAATGTTAACAAAGAGTATTAGTTTTAAACGAGAAGAAAGGGGTTAACCGAGGGGCCGATTTTTATTAGTCATACCATAAGAAGCCAACAAACACTGACACCAAGGACAACGTAGGGCAAATTACTTGTGTTTAATAAATGAAATAAAGAAATGATAAATTAACGGAAATTAAAGTGGATGAAAAACAACTTGCCGCAGGTAGGAACCGAACCCACAACCTTCGCATTTCGCGTGCGATGCTCTACCAATTGAGCTACCGCGAAATACGAAGATTGTGGGTTCGGTTCCCACCTGCGGCAAGTTGTTTTTTCATCTACTTTAATTTCCATTAATTTATCGTTTCTTTATTTCATTTATTAAGCACAAGTAATTTCCCCTATGTTATCCTTGGTGTCAGTGTTTGTTGGCTTCTTATGATATGTATTAGTTTTGTGAGATATGACGAAACCCATCTGACCACAAATTTAGGAAGTCCAATTAGTTCAAGTTTATACATTAATTTTGCATGAGATACAACATCGAACGCTTTTCGTAGGTCTAAGAAAATGGCCTCGACCTACCCTGAGCGGTTAAGCACTGTTGAAAAGTTGTGTATAACAGATGTGTGTTGGGTCACAGCGGACAATCCTTTCCTAAATCCGTGTGGAACAGGTAATAGTAAACCATTGTCATTTAGAAGTTTAGTTGTATAGTTACTTAAAATGTGCTCTGATAACTTACAACAAGTGGTAGTAAGCGAGATGGGACGATAATTACAAATAAGCGCCCTATCACCCTTTTTAGGCACAGGCACAATGCAAGCCGTCCTTCAATCAGAAGGCATCTTTACTGTGGCAAATGAGATGCGAAAAATTATTGCAAGAAATTTTGATATTATTTCTGCATAACGACGTAACAATACGTTTGCATTTTTTTTTCTGGACAGGGAGGCGATTTTGTTTTAATATTTAACAACATTGAAGATAATCCGGGCAGTGATACAATCTCAAGGTAATGGAAACAAAATTCATCACTGCGAAATTTACATGGATCCGGAACTGAAAACACACTATGGAAATATTGATTGAACTGTTCAGCAATTTTAGAGTTGTGGCAGTGTGTGCTGAAAATAGTTTCATTTTGCAGCTTTTTTTGCTTCAGTAAGGTTCGATTTATGGGCATGAATCATGCATCGATTAGCTCTACATCGTTATAACCGTTTACGTTTTCTCGTGAGATGTACGATTTCTCGATTAATCCAGGGATTTCTTTTACATGTTTTCTTTATTTTTGTCGGCAGGAAATTCTCTATGCAATGGAAGCAAATGCTCTTGAACCTTTCCCATACTTGAACAATGTCAGATCTATCGAAACTGTCAAGACAGCGTTCAAAGTAACCCAGCACACTTACATCGCTTGCATGTGAAAAATCTTTTAATGTAACTGTTTTACTGGTGGGTTGTTTTTTGTTGATATTACACAGCGGAAATGAAACGTAAACCATGCTGTGATCTTTAGCTTTATCACTCATATTGCGCAACAAAATCAATTGTTTGTCCACTTCGTCTAACAAGAAACTTAGCATGTTTGCCTGCACAGTTCGCTCGGCAAAAATTAGAAGCCACAATCGTACGCGTGCCTCTATTGCAATCGAAAACTCGAGCAGCATGCAAAGGCATGTATAGCTTAAGGCGCCAACAAAAGCTTTATTTGTTCGTTTTTATCAGTGAGCTGATTTTGTATGAGAGACTGACGCCTTTAGACAACATCAGCTGCTCCTAATTGCATGTCAAACAAAACAGAATTACAAAAGGCATCGGAAAAAACACCGAATAAAGCCGACGAGCGAAAGAAAAAAAACCTACAAAGTTCTACACACAAGGAAGCATTACACAAAATATAGAAAGCACGAGAATACCTACCGGCCAAGTACGTACTGTCAGTACATATCGAAGATGTTACGGGTCGTTATGCAAAAGCGCGACGCGCTATCACCAGTTAAATGATTGCTAAGCATGGAGTAGTCCCATACGCAAGTTTTCAAGTTTCAATTATAGGCTATACGATTCCCAACTCAGGCTTGGACACGGAACTTCGTTTTCGCTCTGTTGGCGTTAGTATTTGTGCTGATATTAGATGTGCGAATATGTACACCCTTGCAGTTCTTTAATAATGCCGCGTGAGCATCGACCGCATGGCGTGTTAACGGTCTTGTAGCAGCGAGGCACGGCGACATCGGCGACACGATGCGTGGGCGCGCAGGGCTATTTCCAGTTTGAGTGTATTCTACTGCGCTGTTCGCTTCAGAAGTGAACCTCACCGCTGCAGTCGACGTTCGCGCGGTATTATTGAAAGACTGCAAATGTAATATAATATAATATAATATTTGGGGTTTTACGTGCCAAAACCACTTTCTGATTATGAGGCACGCCGTAGTGGAGGACTCCGGAAATTTTGACCACCTGGGGTTCTTTAACGTGCACCTAAATCTAAGCACACGGGTGTTTTCGCATTTCGCCCCCATCGAAATGCGGCCGCCGTGGCCGGGATTCGATCCCGCGACCTCGTGCTCAGCAGCCCAACACCATAGCCACTGAGCAACCACGGCGGGTGACTGCAAATGTGTACGGTGCTTAAGATTGGCGGTAGAACACTCAAAGAAGTTTACAGCCTTGCAGCTGAGTGGGACCGTCCGCAAAAACGTACACATAGTTAGATAACGTACTACCTATAGCTGCATGATAACATACAAGAAGCTTTTGCTTGTGTGACGCAAATATCTCTAGCAGCGACCTTTTCTCTTTGAAGACTCGAAATTTTAATATAAGTGCACCTAACGTGTTCGTTTTTTTTTTTCAATACTACGTTTAGCAGCGAAAGATAGGAAGTGAGGCCACTGTCAGAGCGGACTATTTGAATATCTTAGAAAAGAAAAATAACCAGAAAAAGAAAAGGGCTAACCAAATAGTAAAACACTCGCTAGAAAGACAGAAGGGATTGGCAAAGGCAAGGAGGTTAACCGGAAGAGATTCTGTTTCAAAATAACAAGAACACACGCATGTAAGAATCATGAGAACGCAGTGAAAAAAAAAAAATACACCAAGTTGCTGCTCGCGAAGAACCAATCAAGTCGCTGTCCCCGAGGAAATTTCATAAAGCTTCTACAGCCAGTCTCTGTTTGCTGATGATCGAAACCCTTTCTACATTGAAAAAGGACGTCTATTTAATGTATTGAGGGGTCTGCAAAGAATTTCTCGCTGCCATCTTGTCATGGCGAAGGAGCTTTATGAGAGTTCTTCAAAGAAGTTTCCTCCGTGCCCATCTGTGAATGCATTCAGATTAGACATTTTTTTTTCTTACACGACGCAAGAAATCGCGATGAACCAAGAAATCGTTACACCAAATGCCTCTTGAAAGGAACGGAGCAAAAAGAACAATTATTTGGGGAAATTTCTCCAGGCGCGCAGTAGTAGCAACAAGAGAGAAATATTCCATAAAACTTGTTTTAGTAATGCAGGTTGATGTACGTACATATTGCGTTACAAGTAGCATGCCATGTCTAACGTGCAACTAATCTCTCAGCCTGAAAAATGCGATTGCGCATGCAACGTTTTGACGCCCACCGAGTCCCTGTTCTTTGGCAGAGACGGAATCCACCACGGTCGTAGCTGACTGTCAAGACGAGCTTGCGATACAAAAGCCAACGCCATGCCCCTTTCAGAAATTGCTAAGTCCGTGAGGGCATTCAAGGCTCCGTCCGCATAACTTGATGACAGCCTGTTACTAAACTGGGCCGCTGCTTTGCCTTCATCAAGCCTCTTGCACAACGCTCTTCATTTAGCAACGAGCGAAGGAAAGGGGCTGTAGGTGAAAAGGGGAGTCTGAGTAGGACGCGACGTTTTGTGCAACAGCGTGCAGTTGGCAGCCACGGTTGAAATGTTATTACGCAAAGTTACACTTTGAAGGAGTCGCACATCCCAGCAGCGCTGGAATACGTTTCTGTTAGAGGCAAGAGTACATGCAGACGTTATTGAGCAGTCAGTTCAGGAAAGGTCACTAAGTAAAGCGCGCGAGAAGTGCCTCCTGCTTTCACTCTGTAAGTTCCACACAACTCGCTGGTTTCAGCGCACCAGCTTTATTTCACAGGCAAAAAGTATGTTTCGCAAGAAGCGACGATGGAGCGTCGAAGCGATGCCCTCTTGATTGAGTTTTTGAATAGTTCGCGGTGGCATGTACACATTTATTTCTTCTGTGCAGTGTGATTCGCGCATAAATTACTTACAAAGGAACCGTACGCTGGGCCCGTTGGTATGCCTTACTAGAACTATTGTCAGCCAAACGGAACGAAATACACTAGAAAGATACACGGATAAGCACTGTGGACGAAAAAGAGCCCAAAGAACTAGTAGTATGCTTCGAAAGGACGGGACGTTGGGCACGTTGGTATTCCATACTGAAATTATTGTCAGAGTATAGCGGAACGAACTACGCAAGAAAGATGCATGGACAAGCGCTGTCGACGGAAAAGAGCCCAGAAAACTAGTATTATGCTTCAAAGGAACAGTACATTGGGCACATTAGTATCCCGTACTGAAACTACTGACAGCGCGAAACGGCACGAACTACCCAAGAAAGATACACGGCGCTTGTCCCTGTATCTTTATTGCGTAGCTTATGCCGTTTCGCGCTGTCAGCAATTTCAGTAGATTACTTACGACTGCATTGTGAAAGTTTTATTGCTGACAGAGAGAGAGGAAGCGGGAAAAGCAGCGAGGCTACCCTACACTTATGAAAGTGTAAAAAAGGAAAGATGGATAAAAAAAGAAAGGAAAAATAGTAAAAAATAATAAAAAGGCAGGTATGAACAGAATCGCAGGGCAGTATTTCTTTCATAACTGCATGCTGACAGAGTTTACGACATGGGAAATCGGCTAATCGCGCTCGTCTGTTCGTTCGTTTGTCACAGAATGATTTGGGTAAGGTGCAGCCAATTCAAAGACATCTGCTGCACAATGAAGTCAACAACCCCATTCAATGATAACGGATGTGGCACGGCGACTAAAGCGACAAATACGGCTGCACAACGACGACGGTGTCACGCCGAAGGCGACGGCACCACTGTGACGGATGGTAACGACGACGGCATATATACAGGGCGTCGCAGCTAACTTCAGCCAGAGTTTTAAAATATGCAAATGCCACGTAGCTGGACAGAACCAAGGTAATGCTATTTGCCGTCGCTTGGAGCTACTCAAGTTATTTTTTTCATTCCGCCTAGTAAGATAATCAGTCCTAATTAATTAACCAACTTCTTAAATATATAATTCGATGAAAGGTGTCAATGAGAAAATTGTACAGGAGCATGAAAAACTCCCGATGCAGTTTTCTGTTGCTGAATACGTGCTACATAAAAGCGGCCAGTCGCGCAGAAATATTTTTAAACTCTGGCTAAAGTTAGCTGCGACGCCCTGTAAAATGATTGCACGACGACAACGACGTCATGATAACGAGGAAAGAACAATGACAACGGCATGATGGCGATGCCACCAGGGTGTCTCAGTCGTCGCGTCTTTGTGGAGTAGCCTGGTCACGTCGTTGTAAGGCTATCGTCATATCAGCACCATCGTCCTCGTCGCTGTCACTCATGCTGATGCATCCAGGCTGTATCCTTAAGGTTCCAAGGTAAACGCTCAGCGGTGGCCAATAGTTTCCCGGTGTAATTGAGGCGGTGTTGGACCTTTTTTTTTCAATAACTTATTTTACTCGTACTTTTAGAATACTCCGGGAGGGCTACAAAGTTCGCGTATGAGAGCAACAAAATGTTCCTGTGGTATCAAGTGTTCCCCACCCCCCACGATATTTTATTGGCTATGGCGTTGCGCTAATGGTCGCGGGTTCGATCCTGGCCGCGGTGGTTGAATTCCAATATATATGGGTAGAATGCAATAACGCTTGTGTACCGTGCATTGGGTGAACGTTAAAGAACTTCAGGTGGTCAAAATTTTCCCGTAGTACCCCACTACAACGTGCACCATAAACAGATTACGGGTCTGGCACGTAGGACCCCAGAATGCATATTTTTTTAAAATTAAATGTCGAGTGCGCTCTGATTGCGATGAGAAAGCCACTTGTTTTTCGAAACTAGACCCGTTATTTTTCCTTTGCAGCTGAAAGTCCTTTCACGACTTTCCAATTGGAGGACCGAGACAGAGATGCAAATAAGAGAAAGGCAGGGAGGTTCACCAGAGTTAAAGCCTCCAGTTTGTTACCCTGTACTAGGGGAAGGGAAAGGGAAAGTAAAGACCTAAAGAAGAGCGCAGACAAAAAAGGCATGAAAAAAAGAGAGGGGATCATTTTAATCTTTCTAATAGGTCGCCGCCACGTAAAAAGGTCAACAAAGCATTGGCCGACTTTTGGTGCAACGACAGTTCGTTCATGTCGGCATTCCAAGACAGTCTGTTCTGAAAGTGGCCTGTCGTCAAGGCGGGCCAACATCGCCGCTAGCGACCGCCGGTGCGCGCTTTATCCAAGACAACGGCAAAGTACGTGTTCGATAGTCTCCTCGCCGCCGCAGTGACTGTAAGCCGCGCTGTCATCCATACCGACTTGGAAGGCAACAGATCTTGGGGAAAACGACACCAAGTCACAGTCGGCAAAGTACTGTTGTCTCGAGTCGAGAGTGCAGATGGGGTTCGAAGTCGCTGCTCCCAGAAAATTTCGGGTCCCTAGGCGCGGCCGTCATTCGCGCAGAAAGTTACCAGAGGACTGCCGCACTTTTTAAAGACGGCTGGGCTGAAGCGACCGCCTTGAATTGCGTGGTGAACACTGTTTGGTGTGTGTGCGCACGCACAACTTCTTATACATTTCTGCTTCTGTTTTTTTTTTCATTTTTTATCTCTTTTTGTTTTCTCCTTCGCTGGTGTAAGTTAGCAAACCAGGTGCAGCCTCCCAGCCTTTCCTTTTCTGTCTCTCTCTTCGTGACTTTTGTAGCACGACCTGAGTGCTGTAAAATAATCGGTCGAAGACTTCGCGCGTGATGTAAAAGCACCAAGGATTTCTTCTCATTTTCATAACATCTACGTGCGCACAATCACAAAAAATGGTATATAACACACTCGGGCACGGAGGAGCAGCCAAAATGCGCTCGCCGCTCAATGTCTCCTTCTTCTATGTGCAGGTTAGTGGCAGTCCGTCACTGCATTGCAAGCGCTCAAATAACGTCTTTTTGCTGCTCCTGCCGTGCCCGAGTGTGTTATATACCATTTTTTGTGATTGTGCGCACGTTTCTAAACTGCTCGTTCTCTGTGGGGATGTAGAGATGAATCCTGGGCCTGATGATGCAACTAGCCCAGTCCTTGCTGCCATTGCTGCTTTATCCGCTTTAGCTGAGTCCCGTCATGAAGACGTAATGCGTTCCTTTTCGGAACTTGAAGCAACCCAAGAAGCCCTCACTCATAAAGTGTCGGACCTGTCAACCAGATTGCTAACCCTTGAAGCAGTTGTGGAAACACTTCAATCTTCCACGCCTCCCACGGACATATCCAAAATAGTTACTACCGCCATTAGTACCGAAAACTCTGAATTAAAATCAAGACTTGACGACTTGGAGGATCGATCCCGGAGGGACAACCTTTTGTTCTATGGGGTTGTTGATAACGCTTCGGAAACATGGGCACAAACTGAAATCCTCGTGCGCGATCTTATTAAAAACCATCTAAAATTAGACATATCTGATGAAGCAATTGCTAGGGCACATCGTCTTGGCTCTTTTGTGGTCGGCAAGACTCGCCCCATTATTATCAAGTTTTCATCATTCAAAACAAGAGAAAAGATCCTGTCACTGAAAGGCCTACTATAAAGGCCACAAAAGTATCGGTGGGAGAAGATTTCTGCAGGGCTACACGCCAATCTCGAAAGAAACTAATTGAATTCGGAAAAGCTAGCAGGCTATCATTTTCTTTGCGGACAAATAAATTAGTCATGAACAAGAAAACCTATGTGTATTCTTCTGTCACCGATACTATCTGCGAACTTCATTCTTCTGATTTCGCCGCTGAAGTAAATAACGATGCCACAGGTCCTATAAATCCTTCCTCTCATTCTGCATAGCTATCTTCGAGTCGACCTTGTCAAAATAGCGTGTCTGTTCTTTTCACTAATGTGCGTAGCGTTTCCAACAAGCGAACAGCTTTATCTTCAACTATCGATTCTTGCTCCGCTGACGTCATTGTCCTTACTGAAACTTGGCTTTCCGCGAAAATAAAGAACAGTGAAATATTCGACTGCGAAAGTGCTTATAACATCTACAGGTGTGACCGCGATATTCAGTCAGGAGGTGGCGTTTTGATTGCCATCAAAGATAACCTAAATTCATCTGTTATTGACATTACATCACCCCTAGAATTAGTCTGTGTGCGCGTGAGCATTTCAGACCGTCCCTTTATATTCTGTGCATGTTATAGACCACCAAATTCGTCCTCTACATTTTCTGCATATTTCCATGATGTCCTTAACAAATTGATTGTTAGGTTTCCCAACTCTCCGTTACTTATCTTGGGGGACTTTAATTTTCCAGTTATAATATGGGAGACTGACTGTGTTAATTTTAAACGTACTTCAGCCGAGTCCATTGAATTCTTAAATTTGTGCTTTGACTTCAACTTAACACAGCTGGTCCACAAACCAACCCGAGTCACTCCAACATCTTCTAACACACTTGACCTAGTGCTGTCTACTATCCCCGACCTAGTTTCCTCCTTAACTTATCTTCCTGGGATAAGTGATCATTCATTGCTGCAGTTTGATTTAAAAACACGCTTTTCTTACACAAAGAAGGTTAAGACAATTCGCGATTATTCCAAAGCTGATATTCCCGCAATTACGCAAGAAATGGAGCATTTTATAGATGCAGTGATGCCCGATTTCGACCAACGAACACTTGAAGAAAACTGGACCCTTTATAAATGCAAACTGTTATTCCTAATTCGAAAATATGTTCCACAACGAAAAGTACACTGTAATCCCCAGTCGCCTTGGTTTACGGCCGCCTTGCGCCGTCTTCGGAACAAGAAAAAACGGTTATTTCGTTCCGCAAAGAACTCTAACAACCCGATTCGTTGGTCCGAATATCACCACATCAACGATGAATATTGTAGCGCTATTTCCCAAGCTAAGCAAACCTTTTTCAATATTACATTACCATCATACTTACATGTCAATCCACGTAAATTCTGAAATGTTGTTCGTGGTAATACACCAGCCGCAATACAATTGTCCCAGTCTAACACCCCTGTTCAAAGTGTTCAGTGTTGCACAATTTTTAATAATATCTTTGCTTCCTTTTTTCATGACGCTGTACCTATGCTTTTGCCACCTCCAACGACAGTTTATGATGCCCCAATGGATTCAATTCTTATAGATTGGGTGGGCATTAGAAAACTAATTGGTAATTTGAAAATATCTTCGTCGGCGGGTTCAGATGAAATTAATTCAAAAATACTAAAGTGTACTGAACTGTATTCATCAATTATTCTTTCTAGGATATTCCAACAATCATTACACTGCTCATCACTACCAAGCGACTGGAAGGTGGGGAAGGTGGTTCCTGTTCACAAATCAGGTAACACACATTCTCCCGAAAACTACCGTCCCATATCACTAACCAGCATTCACTGTAAGATTCTGGAGCACATAATATATTACCACATAGATGATTTTCTTGAGACGAACTCTTTTTTTAACAACAGTCAGCATGGCTTTAGGAAATCCTTCTCCTGCGAAACGCAACTAGCTTGCTTTACTAACGACCTCTTTTCAAACACCGACTTAGGATTTGACACCGATTGCATCTTTATCGATTTTGCTAAAGCCTTCGATACCGTATCCCATAACCTACTAATCTATAAACTTAGTCTTCTTAACATTGACCCGCTAGTACTGGACTGGATTAAAAACTTTCTTGCTGATAGAACACAATACGTAATCGCTAACAATTCGTCGTCTGCGCCCCTCGCGGTAACGTCAGGCGTGCCGCAAGGGTCGGTTCTCGGTCCTCTACTTTTTCTAATCTATATTAATGATCTTGCTTCCTGTGTGAAATTTTCAACTATTAGACTTTTTGCTGATGACTGCGTTATATATCATAAAATTACTGACCTCAATGATTCTCGTAAACTCCAAGACGACATTAATAACGTTCTGTTATGGTGTAACAAGTGGTCTATGAAGCTTAACTTAAGCAAATGTAAATGCATGCGGGTATCACAGCGTACTAATATTACTAATCTCCATACATATTTCCTGAATAATAGCCCTCTCCCAGTTGTCTCGTCGTACAAATACCTTGGACTAAACATCACCAGCAACCTTTCCTGGCACATGCATGTCGACATTATATGTAGCAATGCCAATCGCATGTTGGGCTATTTGCGCCGAAACTTCTCATCCGCACCATCTTCACTGAAACTAATTCTCTACAAAACATTAGTTCGCTCCAAACTAGAATACGCATGCGCCATTTGGGACCCGGCTAACATTACACTCATAAACAGCATAGAAGCCATTCAAAATCGTGCAGCGCGTTTCATCTTATCAAACTACTCCCGACATGCTAGCGTTACTTCAATGAAGACAACACTTAACTTGCCAGAACTTTCTTTCCGTCGTAGATGCTTCCGCCTTTCGCTATTCCATAAAATCTACCACCACAACCCTTTGTTGAAAAAACAGCTTATCACCCAACCGTCATACATATCATCTCGCTCTGACCATAGTTTCAAAGTTGGTGTGCCGTCTTCACGTACTAAACTTTGTAGTAATGCATTCATCCCTAGCACAAGCAAAGATTGGAACCACCTTCCCGCCACCGTTGCAGCCATCCTGGATACCGACACCTTCAAAACCAGCATTCATGAAACGCCACGTTGAATCTGTCTTTGTCTATTGCACAAATGTTTTGTTATGTTCACCCACTCCTTTCTGTAATGCCTTCGGGCCCTGAAAGTATCTTAAATAAATAAATAAATAAATAAATAAATAAATAAATAAATAAATAAATAAATAAATACGGAGATTTCTAAACGTGCCGAGCGGTCGGGTGCTGATAGTGGCACTTTGCAGTAATTTAGTTAAATGTATCGAAGAGCCACTGGACTCAATGAGTATCTTTGATTAGAGACATTATAGAACAATTCCGCCAAGAACGCATACGACTCACGAAGTTCATTAACATATATGCGGGAAGTCAACTTCTCGAAACTCAAGCACACGAACCCTTTGCTTTCCACAACGTCATTTCTTCTGTTAATACTCTTTGTCGTGTACTTGCGATGGCGGTAATTCTTGTGCGGTAGATGCTGACAACAGCTATAAGGAAGTTAAACATAAACGAAGTTGAAAAGACCAAGGCAAAGGGCAAATATATAATATCATGCACAATTTTGTAAAACTGCAGACGCATGACGCTATAGATAGGATACTTCCCAGTCTATAACCAGCTGTTATGGATGTATTGGGTCATGGTTTTATCATTCTTCAATAGCAAACTGCAGCGTCTTCTCTCTTGCTTTTTAAGGAGTGCATACTAAAAATAATATTATAAATATGAACTTAACCTCCTATCCTGCAGGAAGTTTGGTAAGGCTGTACAACCCAGGCGCAAGATACCAATGTGTCCCTCTTTGTGTGTGCCCATTGACACATCCAGGTACCCTTGCTCAGATGGTTTAGCCTCCGCAGTGACGAAAAGCTGACTGCAACGGCCTCTCCACACCTACATGATATGCATGCGGCTAAGGGTAGCGAAATAAACGTATGACGATACATGTGTTATTATGGCGCAAGGGGCAAAAGTAGCGGCACCGTTTGCTATTGTCAAGTCCAACCAAATTTATTGTGACAGGCACCGTGAGAGCTTCGCGTGCCAACTGGCAAGCCCTCTGCCGTCAATTCCTACAAGGGAAGATGCTCACGGAGAGGGAGGGGAAACGTCCATGTGTTATTCACGCTATTGGTTGTTTTCGGACGACCCTTCAGCGAATTTATTGTTCACTGTCTAAACTCGAAGCCGCAAGCGTCCTCACTTCCGTTCGGGTTTCCGGCGCAGTAATTGACCTGCCGTAAGCACCAGTATAACAAAAGGCTTGACACACACAACGAAACAAGATATTTAATCAAACTGCTGGGAATAATGTTCAGTCGAGAAAGCGATCGAACACACAATTGCGCCTGCAGCTAGCATTGACCTCGACGCTGCGCACACACCTCGCGCTCGCGCGTTTGCTGTTCCGATCAAACGTGCAAAGTCACCCTTTTTCCTGCTGCCGCCGCTACAATATTAGAATGTCTATTATCGTGTGCGATAATTCGCCTATCCTTTGGTGAGACATCGGCCACAGTTGTAACTGGGTTATGATTATGCGGCAGAAACCGTCAATAAGTGCAGTCCACTAAACACAGAAGTGCCTTCACCGATCCTGACAAGCTGATGCAGCGCTGACTTGAGTCAATAATAACGACCACGCTTGTATTTTTTTCAATTGTTAGCTCTATTGATACCCGCGTTACCTATGTTCAGCCGTACTACTTAATATTGTCCAATCTAGACAGCCTGACCAATAGAAAACAATTGTGGGCACGGCAGAAGTGGAGCACTTGCATAAAGTTCTCCCTTTTCTGGACTTCTCCCTAAATAGAAGCCAGTCGCTGGCTCACTCACTCACTCACTCACTCACTCACTCACTCACTCACTCACTCACTCACTCACTCACTCACTCACTCACTCACTCACTCACTCACTCACTCACTCAGTCACTCACTCACTCACTCAAGTAATTAATTATTTAATCAATCAATCAATCAATCGGCTGCCCTTCCTTAGAAGTTACAGTAAAGTTGTGCGTTCGGTCTGTTGGTAAACGTATTTGGTAAACGTTAAACTTGCCTCAGTAAACAAAAAACAGTGAAGTAAGCGCAGTCATTGATGTTAGTATTTTGGCCACTGAACTAGTATATCATAGATTCATTCCCTGAGATTTATCACGACAGCACCTGCAATATCTCCGGTTTAGAACTTGCTACGTTAAAACACAAGCACTGGGAATGTGAGGCAAACACTAAAGGCATTTATCCCGATGTGCTCTCGACGAGGTGGGCCGATGCCCTGCACAGCTCCACGCTCACTGACCAAATCTGGGCCTTCGAGCAGACCCGTGAAGCGGCGACTAGGCAAGGCCTGGACATCCTGACGTGGGAAGCCTGAGCCCACGTCATCAGTCTGCAGGACAGCCGACTAAGCTACTCGTCATTCTTATTCTTTTTGACGCGAATGGCAGCCCAGGCTCCTGGGTTTTACCAATGCAGAAAACATATGAACCATCAAGTTATAAAGAATTCAGGTTTGGTCAGTTTGCTGTGCCCACGCTCATAATCATACTCACACAACCAGTAATTTGTTATGCCGAGGAAGCTAGCCCCGAGTCAAGAAATAATTTGAACAGCACTAAAGGTTGGTTGACTGTTCGCATAAAGTAAAGTTGTACTCAAACATCAGTAAGGTCTCGTCGGTGGCGTAATACACTTAGCTAAAATTTTGAACGTATACGTTCGTCTGACCAATTTAGAGTAGCTCGGATGCAGAGGTAATCACGCAAAATGTAATTGTCCTTCTTCGCTGCAGTTATCCCATGTTTCTTTTCTTTCTTTTTTTAGTAAGCTTTATATTGACCTTTTGGTTATTTTTATTCGCAAATTCTTATGCGAATATCCTGTTGAATATATACAGAAGCCGGGACTCCGGTGCAAAACTATGTTTCTTTTCCAAGAAAGCAATCATTTCGCTCGCTCTGCCTATACCACACCCTTTTAATTTTGAATTAGAGAGTTACCCATCATTTAATAGAGTTACGAAGCTAAATTTCATTCCACATAGTGGGTTCATGTAGCAGTGGAAATCAAATAAGTATAAAGAGGGGCGCCGTGACTTCTACGAGGTTTCAATCTGGCAGAAAACTAGAACCTTAAACACATGCACAGGCGGAGGCTGAATCTTATTACTAGCAGAACATGAAGCATCACTGTCCCCTACCCCAGGCTTGCACTTTTAAAGCGTTAGAGTCGCACAGTTAAATCAAAGGGTCAACTCAACGCATCCGCACGTTTGAGCAACGCCCGAGGCTGTGGGCGCGCGTGGGCATAGGTGTATCTACCGAAAGGGCACTTCTCCACCCCCCCCCCCCCGTCTCGCTGTCAGAAATGGGGACGAGGGAGCACCAAAGTAGGACACTTGCCCTCCCAATTTCGAAAGCGGGCGCTGTCGGCTGCAGACTGGAAAATGGGCGGCTTGCACAAACATTTAATAACGGAAATAATAACGAATTTAAGAACGCTTTCTATTACGGTCTAGGCGTTGTCTAGGGAAAATTTAATCGTTATTTTCGTTATTAAACGTTCGTACAAGCTGCCTCAGGTTGTCTTTCAGAAGAGCGCCTACATACGTGCGCTTTTTTTTACTGCGCATTCCAAGCTTAGGCAGCGACGACTGTCTTGGACCTCGCCATCACGCGCTGTAGCAGATGACGCTCGGGTGGCCGCAGTAATCAAAATTTCTTCGTGGTGCGAGCCGCCTGCGGGACGCAATTGCACGCATAAATTGCAAAGGGGGCTGTTGCCGGGAAGTCCAAAGAAAGTTTAATCTTCCGTTTCTTGCATTATCCAGTGCTTCTTGGGGCCGTCTAACCTATTGTTGAAAACACACAATCAGCTTTGCTTCTTATAATTTAAGGGTCTGTAATCAGTGTTGCCATCTTAGTGATTTCGTAGCTAGATTTAGCGACTTTTTTTGTCTGGTCAGCGACAGTTTTCTAGTTAGCGACTGGCCACATTTTTGGCGACTTGAATGAACAATGCGCGCCATTTAAAGTACTGCGAAGTTAGGGAAGTTGCTTCAAAAATGAACGTCTAGAATGAAGTTCCTTGTTCAAAACCTACATGTAAGCGTCCGAAACACGCTGTTGGCTTCAGTGGTTGCCTATACATCGGTAGTCTTCACATTACAATTCAACTTCACAGCACCGTGATCAATTAGAGATTTGAAATTGCTCTTCCAATATTCACCTTTCTTTATGTTTTACAAAACCGATTTGAATGTGTTGAAAGGCTATGTTCTGCGGCACCACTAAATGCATTCGATTGATTGACGTACGCAAGTGCAGCAGTAAATTAATTGATCAAAATAAATCAGCATAAATTGTATGCTCAGATTTAGAACGCATACGGTGACTAAGATAAATCGACTATGTAGAAAGGCGTGGAGTGGCTGAGTTCGTTCAGGCGAATCTGAACAAATCGCTTCCGTACGGCTTTCAGGCTGTTTAGCACGTCACGTCGGCTTTCAAGTAGATCAAGGGCGGAAGCATAATATATTACCTTTATAAAGCTGAGGGTGGTGGTGGTGGTAACAACTTTATTGAGACTCTGCTCAGTGATGACCTGGCAGGCCCGAGTCCTAGAATGGCCCCTCACGAGGAGCGACCCTTTCGGCCCAGGCAACGAGGGCTTTTTGTACTTTTTCTTCCGGCGTTCTGAGCGGCTCTTCCCACGTCTGTTGTGAGGGAGCTGGCAGGAGCGACCTGGGAGGGGGTAAGCCCTCGCACCACCAAAGAATGTGATTTTGGGTAGCCAATGTTTGATTTGTGCAATTTTGACATATTGGGTTCCATTGCCCGTTGGTAATTATGGCTAGCCAATGTGGGTTGGGGAACGATTTAGTTTGGATTCGACGAAGGATCGAGGCTTGCGCTCGCGTGAGGCTTGCAGAGTTATAAAGCTGGGGTAATTCATCGCCGCGTTAACAACATGCGGCGAAGAATTTAGTTCTCCTATTATGAACGCCGAGGACCAGGAGCATTGAGTGATAATGTCGACTAAGTGCCTTTTTGTGATATTTCGCACCACTTCGGCATGGCTCACACTGCTGCCCGCGATAGTAGCGGCAGCGAGAAAATAATGGAACATATCTTCCGTCGTTGTCCTCGCCACAGCTCCCAGGGACTCACTTGTGACGGCGTTGGCACGCCTCGATGACCGGCCGTTTTATGAGCAGACACCCTTGAAGTGCCGGCTGATGCGACCTTCACACCAGAAGGTGCGGTGAAGGCGCTACTGAGATTTCTCCGGTCAAGTGACCGGCTTGAACGACTGTGACACTCCTGCGTTCCTTCATGTGTGTGTTTCGAATTGTTCCCCTCTCCCACTCTATTCATGTGTGCACCTCTTTTAAGATCTTTCTGTCTCCCCTTACCCCTTCCCCAGTGCAGGGTAGCAACCTGAATATCTATCGTCCGGTTAACCTCCCTGCCTTTCTCATTTCTTTTATCTCTCTCTCTCTCTTGCATCGCGCTGTACTTGTTATCTTACAATATGAAAGTAACCGTAGAATTTAAGCTGCCGTCATCCCATATGTAATGATATTATTAAGGTACCAACACGGGCTTAGAAAATGTTATTCTCCTTTTACTCAGCTAATTTAAACCATTCGTGATATCGCAGAAGTAATTATTAGTAACCAAACTGGTGCCATTTTTATAAATTTCAGCAAAGCATTTGACAAGTTTTCCAACAGAAACTTATTTTACAAATTAAATGAAATCTTGAAAGCTAGTTAATTTATAGGCTACTTGTCAGCGAACCGAAAAACCTGGCAACAATATGTTATTTGGAGAGACAACCCTTCAAAACGACTTGCAGTAGTCACTGGGGTGCCGCAGGGATCCGTGCTTGGCCTGCTTTTATTCGCATATTCATTAATGCCATATTAAGAGATACTTCAGTTGAAATGAGATTGTACGCTAACGGTTGTGTAATGCACTCGGAGAAGTGATTCTGACCAACACGAGCTTCAGGACTTGCGGTAGATTATTGAATGATGTTAATTCTGCCAAATAGAAATTTATATCGAAAATACTCCCCCCCCCGTTTTACGGCAATTACACTGAAACTAAAACCTTTAAAATTTAAATATTGTGTAAACAATCTGTTTCTTGCTGAAATCATTCACTTCAAATACTTAGGGAATTGGATCAATGACACCCTTCAGGGGTCACAGCACGTTGACCACGTTGCAGCTAATCTAAATCGGAAACTGTTCTTTCTCGGAAGAGCTTTAAAATTATGTACTGCCCTTTCCTTGATATCCTATAAACCTGTCGTCTATGTAGGTAGACTATGTTGATATGCTAAGTTGATATTTACAAAATAGAGTACATATAAAAAAGGCTGTCCGCTTTAGATATAATAGCTTTGGGTGATCTTCGATAACAGCTCCTTTGCACAAGGCTGATTAGCCCATCTTGTACCAGAGGAATGACTGTTCGTCTTAATTTTTTCTACTACCTAATTATCAGCCAAAACAGTGATACATGGAAAGCAATCTTTTTGTCATTCGGATATGCCACCAGATGAAGGCATAATTTAACAATGACTCCCTTTCGAAAGACCCAGTAATTGCGTCAAGTACTCCCTTTTTCCGAAAGTAGTTAACGAGTAGAACAACCTACACTAATGACTAAATTGCTCAACCAAGTGTTCACTTTTTCTTTCGAAACTAGTGTCGGGAAATTGTGTTTTTTTATATTTTGTACGCTACGATTTTTGTCTGTATTAGTTACACTTCTGAAAATTTTGTAACCAGTTTTCTTTTATAACCCACCCTGCAAAAATCCCCAGTGGAGATAGCAGTATAAATAAGCAAATAAAAAATTCGGCAGAGACACTTAAAACCGCTTATGTGTGGGAATGCAAAAAGCACTATATATATACGGTTTGTAGACCTCGGGACGCCATGAACGCGCCCATGTTATACACTCATGACGTGGCGCCACCTGCTCCCCATTGGCTGCGCCGTGACGTGCCCAATGACACTCCCACTAGGTGACACCTGTGGTTGGCCAGATGGCTGCTCAGTGTCGGGTGCAATGACGCACGCGCTAGGCACACCTTGAGTTAGCCAGAACCGTAAAGCTGTCGTGGAGTCCGGGAAGCGCCCTCATCTCGCCACTACCTCCCCCCCTCTCCCGGAGATCAGGCTTCGATTCGTACCCAGACCGAGATTTACCAAATGTTCTTTTCAAAGAGAATTATGTATGTTGATTACGGGAAACAACCTGAGAAATTTGATGGCAATCCGAGCTGTTTTTTACGTGTTTTTAGTCTTTGCACCGCCGGCCATTTTTGGGGCCATCTATCGGCCACGCCTACTACGACGCCTTTTCGCTCGATGGAGTATGTGAGGCTTGCGCATTAATAAGTAGCGACCCTGCATACCCTGCTGGTAAATTCAGTGTTTATCCGTCACCTGCACGGACAATGAAAAAATGTGCAACGCCTAAGCAAAATGATTTACTTCACGCTTGCTTGTATTACTGTGTTCTGGAACACCCGCGTTATTTAAACACCACCTCATATTTCCTGTGAAAATTTTAGCGACTTCAGCGCCACGCTTCAAAAATTTTGGCAACACTGGATTGTGGCAGTTCACTATGTGTGATTGATAATCGGGTTTGTCAGTGACAAGAATAACTCTCCCCGATGCATTTCTCAGCATACACACACACACATAATATATATACTCAGAACCACGCACAACTGTGTAAACAAGTGAAAGTGCACAAAAACTACGAAAACAATTACAAACGTTGAGGGTTTTGCAGACAAGATGTTTGACATGTCTCCACATGATGCCTACATAATAGAGCACTTAACTGGGTAGCTGTATATAAGGAATTCAGACGCGCACAACACATGCTTGTGGTACTTGAAGGATTGTAATAGTGCGCTCAAACAGGACCATCCAGTAGAGCCTAAGATGTTGGTATTTTCTGAACGCATTGGCACCGCGAACAGTGTTTTTTTTCTGTAAAAACACTATTGGACATGGGACGGGTACCTCTTTAATAGCTAATGATCGGTGTTCTAACAACAATAAATGATCTGTTAGTCATCGCCTCACAGCATCGTGTCGTGGACATCCGAGAAGGAGGTGTTGCATGTCTTCCGAAACGTGGCCACAATAGAACTACGGACAATTCACGCACGGTTTTCAGTTGACATTCGATTCCAACTTGAAAAAATTTTATCTAGAAAATAAAAAAGATTGTCTTATGTAATAGCCCTACCATGAAATATGGTTTACAGCCTTATTTTGGCTCTCGCGCTGCAAAAAGAGCGAACGCGCGTATTGAAAACAAAGTTAATTGCACTAGACCTTCCATTTCACGACTAAGAAACCCACAAATTGATATGTTCTGATCGATGGTAAATTATATTCCAAATTTGAAGCTTAGGTTGTAGAAGCGGTATTTTGTTTCTGCAGTTATTGATGTGTGCTTTTCTGAGTATCTTTCTGCATTGATCCTAAAATTATTATCCAGGAAACAGAATACTTATCCGTCTTCTAATTATGTGAATTTAAAGGAAATATTCACGCCTTTAGGTGCCCTCAGGGTGCGTTTTTTATGCGACACACATGACACTCATTAAAAATACAGCTAAAGTAAAGCTGGGACGCGTGGAAATTGATATAAAGTTGAGAACTGCTTTTGCATAAGTTGTCCATCACTTGTAGAATGATTCAAGTGTGCGTGTAGCTGCACATAATATTACATTAGCTAAATTCTACCCTATTTCGAAAACATACTTGAACAGCGTAGAGCTTTAGTAAAAGAGAAACAAGGAATACCCGGATCAGTGTGAAAGTGCGTCAAGTGATAAGGTCGTCTGCTACAGCTTGCAATATTGCCCGCTGGATATCCTCGTAGCTCATTAAACTATAGCAGTCTATCGAAAATCCCACAAAGCCTCGCCTTTTCCCCATACTTCCCAAAAAACAATTTTGCCACTTCCTCTCTCGTTAGTTCCCTGCATTGTGGGGGGCCTAAATATGCGAGTCTTCCTGGCATTATCAGAAAACTGGGAGCTTGCCGTCTATCTTTAAATTTTGAAACTGTTTTAAAGGAATCGTGACGACTGTTCAAACATGGAAGTCATCGGGAGTTAAGCAACTTTCGTTATTAAAAAGTTCTGTATATCGCGGATGTGATTTGCCCGCACACGAAGTTCGACACGCACGTTGCGCTCCCGGCCGGCCGATCTCTGATCGCGTGTTCTCGTGTTCACGCTGTGGCGCCCGCTCGTATATCAATGTCTCCGCAGAGATTTCGAAAATAGATGTTGCTCAAGCGCAAGCCGCCAGCTGCGCTCCTCACATGAACGAGAAAACACGCACTCGCGCTATGACGGACAAGGCGGCATCTCTCGCCGCTGTGGATCGATGAGGGCGTCTGTATAGATTTGTACCACGTTCGCTTTTGACCTGATGTGCACGCAAGAGCCACGTGCATGCTCGTTTCTCAATTTTCTAAGCGCTACAGTACGTCGAGCCCCGCACTCGCGTGCAAACGGAGCGCGAAAACTTGTGAGCGAAGTAAGACTACGAAACAAGATTCAAGTGCAAAAGTGCGCAATCTTTCAAGTAACCAACTCGAGCTAACGTATATAGACGCGACAGTTGGCTATGCAGTGCCCGTATATCGGACCGCACAGTGGTGAATATTAGCCTACAGCGTGTACGACTGAGCGAAAGTGCGGCAATGTCGCCGTCGTCTCTTTGGTCACGCCTTTCTAGGGTTTTGTCTAATCCACACTAGAAGACCTCATGTGTATTTTCTAATTTCGTGTTAAATTTGATTTGTAACCGCAGTAACTGCGCAGTATACTCTTAGAACTGCAGGGAAAAGTAGAGCAATAAAAATAACAATGCACATATTTTTTTTTACTGAAATGAATAATAGGATAGGTTGGCACCTTTATGGCACAACCGGCTACTCCTTCTCACTTAGCAAAGGAAACAAATATGCGCTAAAAGGGAGAATAACGTCACAAAATAGGACACTCAGTAGAACACCAGACGCATAAATGTATACAGTCCAACAGTACATGAATAGCAAAATTTTTTTCATGAGTTCAGCAAACATACGTATAAATATAGTCATATATTTTGAATGTCCAAAACACAGAACACAAGTAATTACACAAAGTGTAAAAATTACGATCACCACATAAACCAATTCTGAATCCAGAAGAACATTTACATCACTCCTTTAGCTCATTAGGATCCACTGAAATTTAATATTTCCCCTAAATGTTAGTGACTTCGAAAAACTTTATCAAAGCAAGAAGTGTTGTTTTCCGTAGGCCCGCTATTTGCCATGGACCAAGTATCTTCTTTAAAGTGAATGGTCTTTTATCTAAAAGTAACAAATTTGCTTGCATTCGTAGTGAATCATATTTAGTGCACTTGAGGAGCAGATGGTGCACACATTCATATGGATGGCCACAAGAACACTGCGTACTAAAGGCACGTTTTATAGTGTATTAAAAGCGGCGCGTAAATGCCAACCTCAGCCGCACCAAGCCGCAGGCGGTGCACTAATGTTTCAAGCTTTCTGTTTTCTCTCACATTTTCCGGAATCGATAGGTTTATACATGGGTCTATAAAGCATAACTCAGAGCTATTAGATTGCCCGTCAAACCAGGTAGTTTTGCTGAGACGACAAGATATCCGCCTCAGGAGCAGATGGATTTCTCCACGCAAAAGAGGAAGATTGATTGTCTCTGCGTTATTGTGGGCCCGATTCGCAGCTGCGTGCGCTGCAGTGTTAGCAGGAATTTTGCCGTGCTCGAGTATCCACTGAAATGCAATTACGTGGTTCATTGCGTTTGCCTTTGTGCGTTTTTTGAGCGTCTCATACAGTAGCAAAGTATTCAAATAAATTTTTATGTTGATATGTAGTAATGTGAGAGCGGCTTGGGAATCGCTAACAATAATCTATTTTCGCAAACTTTGTTCTGATGTTATGAAACCCAAAGCACGCAGAATTGCAAACAGTTCTGCCACGGTGGAAGATGTCTGTCGGGATAATTTAGATGTTTGTTCTAGAGCCAAATGTCGAATGACGGATGCGGAAGCTGAGGAATTTTTATGACATGAACCATCCGTATACACGTGTATGTACTGGGTATATAATGAGCGAATTTGGAATAGTGGGGGGAATAGTGGGGAATCTGTGGTGGGGGGTCTCACGCTGGAGTTCGGCCTCCTCAAAGAATTTGCCGAGGGATCAAATGCATCAATAATAACTGCTTTGACATTGCCAAAGATGCTGCAAACGAATTTTTGGATGCTACGCACTGTCAAGACAAGTAAAATATGTATTTTCTCATAAAATAATATATGCTTGTGCCCCAATAATTGTGCCAGAAATAACGGACATCAATGCTTCCATGTTATTTGTCTGTTTAATAAGAAAGAAAGTATTTCACGAACTTTAGAACTATATCAGTACGAAACCAGCAAAGCAGTGCATACCGCAGACAAGCTAAATGTAAAGGCCGTGAAATGAACAAGTTGAGGACAAATATTTTAATGAAAATTTGTCAGTTGAGGACCTTGTTTACATCTTTTTTACATATGCAACGGCGAGGGAAAAATCTCAGTGACACTGTTCTTCATTCCAGTGTACTGCACAGAAGCAGCTGTAATTGCAGCGAAATTGTAGTCGCAACAGACATCACATAAAAAGCAGCAGTTCTGCAAAATATACATTAGAAATGCGAAGTGCAATGGAATACAGAAATGCGAAGATAAAGCTTGATAAAAAGCAATGAAGTGTCTCTGCAAAGTTCACTGCATCTGTCCACAAAACTTCGCAACAAGATATTTAAATATACGTATAAGTATCCAATAAATCTACGTATTTAAGCAAGAATCACTGTATAGAGGGTGTTTCAGCTAACTTTAGCCAGAGTTAAAATATATGCCGATTCACTCTAAGACGACACGACCAAGTGCACGTTGCTCACTCTTGTATCTAGTGTGTTACGCAATTGTTTTGTATTTCGCTTAATTATATTTTTAGTCAAGACTAATAAACCAACTTCTGAAGTCACGAAGCTAGGGAAATAATTCTAATTAGAAAATTGCAGAACAATTTGCCAAACGCCCGAATAAACAGTTTCTGTCTTTCTATATATCTATTAAGTATTAGTGTATTTCAGCTTACTGATTATGCCAGAGAAATAGAAAACACCAAGTGACATGCCTGCTTGCGCGTCGTGATTGCACTGCTCCCCAACGTTCATCGCACAAACAGCCATAGGCGCGCTACCACTTAAAAGGCGACAGGGCAACCACGTAGGCCTAGGCTGTGCCATTTACGCCAGTGATGTGCTCCCCTCACGAAAGTTTGTTATAGCATTAAGCAGACACAGCGGTTATCGCTTGGGCTGCCGGAAGTAACAGGTCCGTTATTTCGCAATAGCTGTAAGCAAATTGAACATCCCTAAATAACAAAAACTCAGTTTTCAGAAGGCTTAAAATGGTAGAATAAGAGTATCCTAACTGACCAGACGCAGTCTTTCACTGAATTTACGTCTTTTTTTTTTTCATGCGCTTTCACAGCAAGCGCTCGAAGAGGTCACCTTTTGCAGCGATACAACACTGGGATCTTCTGAGAAAGCTTGCTGTCGCTGCCTTGAGCACTGTCGGTGAAATTCTGTGGCAGACTTCAGCTGTATTCTCCTGTAAGGCTTCTGGAGTCGTCGTTTCCGTCGTGTATACGTGATCCTTAATATAGCCTCACAAGGAAAAGTCGACAAGGTTGAGGTCGGGTGACCTTGCCGGCCACAGGACAGGCCCGTTTTTCCCTATCCATTGCCCTGAGAAGGTAACATCAAGCCATGCTCGTGCTCGACTGCAGCTGTGGGCTGGGGCCCCGTCGTGCTGATACCACATTGCGTCAAGCTGAGCTAGTGGTATGTTGCAGCAGAAGTCTTCAACGGGCCCTTTGAGGAACTCACTTACCTCTTGCCGGTCAGTGTTGTTCCAAGACACTGGGCCAATCACTGTACTGTCATATATTCCGCACCAAATGTTAAAAGAATACTGATATTAAAGGCGCGATATTCCTAGCCAGTGGGGATTTTGCTCACTCCAACAGTGTGTCGTTGTGGATATTTACTTGACGATTTCGGGAAAAGTTCGCCGCGTCAGTCCGGAAACCTTGGTGAGAAAGTCATAATCCTGCTCCTCCTGAATCAAAATCCAATTCGCGAAGTCGAGTCTCTTTTGAAGATCCCTTGACACCAGGCATTGATGCAACTGCACATGATAGGCGTGCAGTCCAGCTGTTTTCAAAATCATCCCGGCAGTTGAGTTGGACACACCGGGCTGTGCGCTCACGCTGCGCGTGCTAGCGTGTGGATTAGCCGCCATGAAAGACAAACTTTGGAGCGAACCTCATTATTTATGAGTGAAGCTCTCTTCCTCTTTCTTGTGATGCAGCTGGCTTGCTTCAGTGGCTCGTAGGTGTTGAATATTGCCTTCGGGTTCGGTCGCGTACCCGGGTGCCAGCTTCGAAATATTCTTGCAGCCTGCCGTCTCTGTCCGCCTGCAGCTCCTTGGGCAAGGATCATGTCTGCTTTTTCGTCGTTAGAAAAAGACATCACGAAATTGCTCGCGCTTTAACAGCCGATGCACGATAGTCTCTTTATCGTTGTCTGAAACTGCCCCATATCACCACCACCAAGTCCGTCAGTCGCTTTACGCAGCGCAGGAGATAACGGTTGCTAGCTTAAATCGAACACCTGTCAATTTTTAAGCTGCAGCGTACCTATGGCTGTTTGTGCGCGGAACGCTTGGGAGCAGTGTAGTCACGATGCGCAAGCCGACATGTCACGTCGTGCTTTTTTTTTTTTTGTATCTCGCGAGCCATCCGCAGTGAGCTGAAAAACACCAATACTTAATAGATAGAAAGACAAAAACTGTTTATTCGGACGTTTTGCAAACCGCTCTGCAACTTTCTCGTTCGATTTTTTTCCCTAGCTTTGTTGCTTCAGAAGTTAGTTCATTAATATTGACTAATTATCTAATTAAACAAAATACAAAAATAGCGTGACACACTGCATACCAAAGTGAGCAACATGCATTTTGTGGCGTCGTCTTATTGTGCATCGGCATATTTTAAACTCTGGCTAAAGTTAGCTTAAACACCCTGTATAATGCGTCAAACAAGGCAAATAAACATGTTCTGCAATGACATATTCACAGATCACAGAACACCCGGCATGGTTGCTCAGTGGCTATGGTTTTGGGCTGCTGAGCACGAGGTCGCGGGATCGAATCCCGGCCATGGCGGCCGCATTTCGATGGGGGCGAAATGCGAAAGCACCGTGTACTTAGATTTAGGTGCACGTTAAAGGACCCCAGGTGGTCGAAAAAAAGAAACGCAAAGGAAAGCATATTGGCCACAATCGAATGCCTACTTGGGGCACCTAATGTAGCTGCCCAAGGAATGTCGAAGAAAACGTGAGACGCTTGGTCCACAGAGAACCATGTGCATGCTGCTCCTTATCTTACACTGGCGAGGTAAAAGACTTTCCGTAGACGTTGTGAAAGCATCGAAATGATGGTGATGGCCTCTAGCGAACACGTTGCAATCTGTCGAGTCCCCACAATGGTGGCGGCGAGCGACCATCGCTTCTTTTTCTCGTATACTAGCCAGAAAGCGTCAGAAACTCTCAGAGGCCAAAATACACTCGGCCAGAGAAAAACGAACGCGCACCAAAATGCGCCGCGCGGTTGTCAGGGCAACACGTGAACAACGCATGACCGCTGGCTGGCTCTGGCAGCCCGCGGGTAGCGAGAAAAAGAAAAATGAAGAGCCTCAATGTGCCCTCGCGAATAAACGTCACAGTAGAAAAAAAAAATAAATAAGAACGCAGTTACCTTTGCTGGCTTTAACGTCTTGACATGGATGTTCTGGCGCAGGGGGAAAAAGATGTTGATATTTTTTTTCTGTGACACTATGGCACAAATGAACCACCATAACGCTTCGTTTCATCGTACCTCGCTGCGTGCTTTGTCAACTTCTCTGATAGTGTGTTGATTTGGCTTGTCTGGTTATATGGTCCGATGTACGACTTTAGAAAGGTCAATGAAACTTTATCGTCAAATGTTGATAAGAATATTAAACTCACAAAGATCCGTAATTCAAGATGTAAAGCACGACTTTGGAAATGTCAATGCACCTTTCACATCAAAAGTTTATGTGACCTTTATACCCATAAAGTTTCGGAATTGAAATTCACGCGGTCCGTAGATACCGCGGCCTCTGCGAGGTGCCGCGACAAGCCCGCTCGCCATCAAAGCGCCTTGGAACCTTTGTGCTCGGATGGGGATCTTTGGCGTTATGTGACTCCAGGTGCATGGGCGTTGTCACGTAATCCAGCCCGAGTTCACAATATTCGCGCCGGAATGTCTTTTCGAGCGTGCAAAATACATTCTAGCCAAAATCCACAATGATTTCCGGCGCTGGGGGTTGCTTGGTCGGCGGTGCATCCCAGAACGAAAAAACTTCAGGGGGGGGGGGGCCTGAAGCCCCATAAGCACCCCCCCCCCCTTGCTACACCCCTGCACCCGGAGTAGGACGCTGTGTCGTTTCCGCCACAGTTGGCACACTTTGGCTGACACACAGACTTGCACTCTGAGAAATGGAGAACACAGGTTCTCAGAGGGCGTGATTCTGTCGCTCCGTCTTCTTGGCGATCGTAGCGCGCCAGACAACGCGCAGATGTCACGACAAATCCTTGAGGAAGTCAACAAGTTGTTCTTCCGTATATTGAACTGGGACATGGCGTATCTTGCCAACATCCTTTGTATAGGATGTCGTAATAAATGACTTGGATCCCAACCCAGCCATTTCACTCATCGACATCATATGTTTTGCAGATGAGACCGAAGTAACGTTGACACAGGAATTTCCATCTCTATTCACGCCGAATGACTGCACCTTTGCTTTGGCGTGGAAACAATTTCTGACGCAGCGCGGTTTGGATTAACTTGCCAGAAGTTGCAGCCTTCCTTTGAGAGTCGAAAAACTGGAATTCCCTCAGGTCGCATCTTTTTATACGCTACCAAAGAGAACGGCGTATGGTCCCAGTCTATGTCTTCTTCGCTTAGCTCATAGGTGTGTGTCATATCATCGTCAAGCAGTGGTTTCTTGGTTTGTTTCAGTTTCTCATGTATCGGCTGAATTCACTGAAGGTGCGCTGGAACGTACTGCAGCTTTGAAAACTAGCGTCGCCGGCTTGACGACAGTTGTCGCATGTTGTGGCACTTCGGAACGCGCGCCCGATTCTGCGACACTCATGCGGCTCGGAACACGTTGTAAGATATATGGCTCTCGCCTGTGTTCTTTGCTGCCTACCGCCGTGTTAGGCAGGGATGCACTGTAAAGCGCAACAAAACTACACGATGATGTGCGTGATCTTTAGCGCATAGGCAGCCCACAAGATTTCTGTTCTCTCTAGGCAACAGCACAAAGTCTCAAAACAGCAGTGATTCTTTGAAAGAAAAAAAAAACATCTCACCAAAGAAGCAGCGGCCACTCAGTGGGACTTGTTATTCTTTGATAATCTTTCGCAATAGCCATTGGCCGCGTTTACGCGGATCTCGGCTCATCACCGCGCGCGAATGACGCAAGCAGAGAGAAGATGGAAAGTATTACAAAACTAAAACCGCTGACCGATACGGTGGAATGAGAAGTTTAGAAAAATTTTGGCGTCGATGTCACCACTATAGAATATATTGAAGTTGTTTCCCTTTTGCTTGGTGGAGAAACCCGTTATGAATGGTCTACCATGAATTTCATAGAATTAATTTACCAGTCTCGTAATCAATTTCCTTAAGCGTGCACAAGATTTCGCTGTCACTGAAATCCTGCGCGTTCGTGAAAGGCCGCGGCCCCTATGTGTCCCCGGACAGGCTGTTCGACTCCAGTGTCACCATACGTTTTACTGCAACAGCAGTTAAGTGGTTAAAACTGCGTTTGTCAAGTCCGTCCATTCCGTTACGCTAACGATGGCCCATGTCGTCACCGACGATATAGTATCGTCGTCAGACCGCCTCTTCATGCTGAGCTTCACTGTCGCCATAGGACGAAGAAAAAAAAGAACGCTTTGTGCACGAACGGCGCGATTTAATCGCCCGGTCCCGTGTGTTTTGCGACCTGCGCCGTATGTTACGCTACACGCGTAAGAATTTTTTTTTCTGTTTTCAAGGATGATGCCAAACAACCTGGATTCTGCCCGACTGCTTTTCAGCACCTTAACTTCTCTTGGCAAGCGAATGGTATCCCAGAAGTTTGAGGTTTAATTTACATGCCTGTGCTTCCGGATTCCTCGTAAAAATTTTATTCTCGGAAGCATGGCCTCACAGCTCATCAGCCCAGAAGGCCATTCGAGCTTTTGTACGGTACCTGAAGGCGAGAGACGTTAGCGCCCCACTTTAGATATGCTGCACCTGGCTCAATGCATGTGAGAGTTCGACAACGACTCGTGTATTCTCTCTTGCTTTCTTCAACTCCCTCATCCCCTCCCCATGTGTAGGGTAACAAACTGGACGAATTCTTGCTACCCTCCCTGCCTTTGCTCCCTCCCTTGTCTCTCTGCTCAAAGAGGCCTGGTTCAGCTCCTTCCTGTCAATGTCATTATTTCTATGTACATGAAACTACGTAACATTTCTTCTTGCGATGTTGTAGATTTTTAATTGTAAAGAAAAGCCTTTTGGAAGGTTCCCTTCGCCAGCGCAGGCTCAGTCTTAAGCTTCCCGAGCTAATGTCCCTATAGCGGTGTTGGAACTAGGTTATTGCAACAATAACATATGCAATAAATGGCACTACTATTAGCATCTTTATTATCGTTATTAAAATTTACAATAACATAGTTCAGAGAATGAAGCTCCTTGGCTGTGATTATTTATTATTGTTCTAATATTATATTTTTAAGTAATGTTGCAAAGATCTTTTTGTTTTGTTTCCACTACCACCCTATTCGTGGTTCGTCCTCCACAGTAAGTGGCAACCATTTCACTAAGCAACAGTGAAGCGACTCAGATTCGAACTCTTGTTAGTGCAGCAATGTGCACTAAATATCCGGACGTGATAATCACTGTGTCATCGCGCAGCAGCACTGCTTGGAATTCAGTGCAAGGTGCTTTACTCCGCACAAGCTCTGAAATTAGTGGTGTCTGTGCGTGCATTTTGAACGCCACAACAAGCAGTACTTTAGCATAGGAGGATTGTGTGCATCGCGTAGAGGTTGTTCTCGACAAGAAGGTGGTATTTTGGCGCGCAATGCTTCGTCGTCGTGCGGGTAAGAACTGCGTCGATTGAAGCGTAGTTGAAAATGATGATGATGAGCTTAAAGGTATGGCGCATCGCCACAATTGAACATAACCTAAGTATCCGGGGCTTAGTGGACAACATCGTCGAAAGGACAGCACCACAATGTTTACTTTCTCTGTGTTTCTCTGTGTTTTCTTTCTCGCATTCTTTTTTTACTAGTAACCCATGCAATTCACAGCCACAACTGCCTGATCTATCAGCACTGCTAGTGTACAAGAAAAGAGATATTTCGACAAAGTATCGTTGGTGGCACTTCGGAATTTCGCTCAAGAGATCGATTGCAGAAGTTGTGCATTAGGAGCTGCATAATCCCCAGTCAAAATTTCTAATATGATTCATCGAGCTTGAAATCGCGAAGTCTTTAACGGTTTGACTGTCTAATCACCAGGGACTGAACCTTAATTCGCACAAACACTGAATACATGAAATTGAGTAAGGAACCTTCGTACTTAAAGGCCATCTAAAGCACGACGCTGCCACCATTTCGGGCTGTTAGTTGCTGGGACATTCTCCTACTAAATGATGGAAAGAGAAAATATGACTGCATAAACAACTTCTAGTAACTTACTACACTGACCGCAAACAACCCTCGCCATGATGACGCGCAAAAGAAATATGAAAGAAAAATATAACGTGCCCCAAGACTGCCTAAATCAAATATTTTCCAAAAATAAAAAGCTGGACAATCCTGAACAAAAAAATATAATCAATTGGCCAAGGGGTTGCGAATATAATGTTCCATAAAGTTATAGATTTCAACTAAATAAAGGTGCTGTACTTAGATATGCATGGAGAGTCAAAGATTGTGGTATTTGGAATTTCAGAATATGCATCGCTATATTTGACGACACGCACGAGGTCGCGGGATCGAATCCCAGCCGCAGCAGCCGCATTTCCATGGAACAAACTGTAAAAAACGCCCGCGTCCCGTGCGTTGGGGACACGTTAAAGATCACCTGGTCGCCAAAATTAATCCGGAGTCCCCCATTGCGGCGTGCCTCATAATGAAATTTTTATTTTTGGCACGTAAAACCCCAGAATTCAATTCAAATCAACGAGAATAAATTACATGCATCGCGGTAAAGTAAAGTCACATGCTTTTGATCTAAAGAACAAACGTCATATACACTGAAAAGATACTTTACATTATAATGATCTGTTGAAATATATATATATATATATATATATATATATATATATATATATATATATATGTATGAACAGGCAAGCAAGAAAACAAATTGCTGGCTTTCCCGTAATCGAGAGTAGATGTAAGCATGCATGAAATGGCAACCGGCGAATCAGATTGGTTGGAGATTATACTAGTCACAATCTTAAAATGGGTGCAGTGCATTTTCACAACGGCATACCGCACCTGACCACACCACGCCATACTGTGCACTGGTCCATATGGAAGCTAAACATCTTGAAGGGACAGCGCAATATGACCAAGACAGAAGGCAGGAACACACAGGACAGCGCTGTCCTGTGTGTTCCTGCCTTCTGTCTTCGTAATATTGCGCTGCCCCTTCAAGATGTTCAACCAGTACCAACTCGCCCAAATGACGACCCTTCCACATATGGAAGCTGCCAAGCTAGAAGAAAACCGGCTGAAGGCGGCACGACCCACAGCGAATGACGCCAGGGAGACACCACACTGCCCAGCTAGGAGAAGGAAATCGCCTGAAGGAGGCGCCACACAGCGCGGCCCCATCTCTCGAGGCGACGCAGACACCGCGCCGCAGCACTCACGGACCGCTGGCGTTCAACAGAGGCAACCGTGTCTCAGTGCCCAAAGATGACAACGAAGTGTAGGGTGCACTGTATCTGTCTTTTGAACGTCGCTATTGGAAATGACAAATAAAAGTTCAGCGTACCAGAAATTACAACTTGAGTGACACTGTGATCAAACATTAGGAAGAACTCGGGAGCAATATCTTTTGTAACATGTTTGGGCGGTATCTAGCGCACGTAATGCGGTCCTGTACAAAAGGTTGGTAGCCAGAGACCAGACTTTCTTATGTTTTGACCGGTTGCCCGGATGATCCGGTTTTGTTCTCGCAACTTGCCCATATGTTCTCGTTTGAGTGCCCGGATTAAAGCTCTGTGTTTCGGCTCAAGGTCTCTCGAAGGTCGCTGACAACGGGAGCTGAAAGCAATTCATGCTTGAAACAAGTAGGTGATCTGCAGTGTGAGAGAATGCTGCTGTCAGAGTTAATCGGTTCACAGCCAAAGAATCGCAGCCCCCCGCCCCCAGAAGACTGCTCTTTTCTTTGTCTTCTTTATAATATGGTTTTCACTTTCCACGCTTCAACTTCAACTTTATTAATTCTTCTAGTATACACTAGAAACGTCCTTCTGGGCTACAAGCTGCCACAAGCAGCTTGACTGGACTCGAGAGACGTTGTTGTACATGACAGGGCGATAACAGAGAGTACTTTATAACATCAAACAGTTCAAAAGCAGTTCAACCCAAACAAAAACAATTGTAACGTTTTCAAAACTAAGTTTACTGACAAGATTCTTGAGATACAGAAACACAACATTTAAATACATAAGATTAAGAAAAAGATCATCAAAGGTCACCACAAAATTAGAATCGTTATACATGAAATATATATCTTTACATGGGAACAAAACACATGTTCAATTCCCAGCGAGAAAAATTAGTAGTGTCATCCTAATTATTAAGGATTTTTGGCAAATTGTGTTTAATGGATTGTAATTTGTATTCAGTGCGAAAACGTGGTACATAAGGATCAGGGTTTCTTAGGTGTACTGGTATTTTATGGCTCTGCAAGGCCGCTATGGATGTAAGCCAATTCCTTAACTCTTCGTTTGCAAAATAAAACATCTGCAAAACGCGATATTCGTAATAGCGGTCTACCCATATAACTTGGTATTTCTCTGACAAAGTTTTTGTCATCGATAGGAGATTGGTACTGGCAATGCGCCGGAGTAGAACCTTTTTTAATATAATTATTTTATTCATGGTTGTATGTGCTGCAGTCTTCCATACTAAACTGCAATAATTAAATTGGGAGGTAAACAATGCATCATAAATTTGTAACTTGGGTTTAACCGGCATGAGAGCTCTACAGCGAGCCAGCCTCCCGGCTACTGCAGAAAATTTACTGCGAAGTTGATTAAAATGAGCATCCGAATTTAGACGACAGGAAAAAGTTATACCAAGTATTTTATGTTCGTTAACTAGCTCAATATATTTATCTAAATAAGTTATTAAATGTTCCAGTTCAGAAATTTTATTTCTTGCACTAAAAAGAACAGCTTTCGTCTTAGCAGGATTAATTGTGATTCCATTTAACTGCGACCACTCAGACAGATTACGTCGCAATGCATTACACCTAATAAATATTTCGTTCGCATCCTTTCCAGTAAATACTAAAGTGATATCATCTGCATATACAAAGAAATCAACTGTAGCATCAGTATTTACTAAGTATATTTACTACTTACGAACAGGTTTGTCCAGCCCCGCCTCAACAGATGACGTGTGTAAACCGAAATGGCTCCTGCAGCCGAACAGGATCATTTTTAGCCTCCTCCATAAACAACGCTAAAAGCGACAAGCCGGCTCACGTACTTGCTCTAGTAACTTAACCTTCAGCATCCCTTGCAATCTCTAATCAGGTACTCGAGGTATCCTGCACCATAAGAACTTATTCAATCAGGATTCCGTTCTCCGCATGACCGATGACACAAGTGCTGCCGTTTTACCACAGAGAAAAGCTTGTTGGGGAATTTTCGTGGTGCCGCTTCCGAGAGATGACCAGAATACCCTTGCCTTTACGAGGCGTGCGTGAGTGAACGTGCTGCAACGCTTTGAGGGGCGTTCCGTAGAATCATACATTTTTGATAATGCCAGAGCGTCTACTTCTCAGTAATTCATGCATCAACAAGAGCAAGAACTAATGTCTGATGCTATATATTTCCATTTACATACGCACTGTTGGCTAAAGGCCCCATATTTCACGCGTGCGAAGGTATGGCGTAAAGCAAAAACAAAATAATAGTAATAGTTATGACACATATTCGCTTTATTTCTTGTGTACACATGCCTCCTCGTTAGTAAGTTTCGTTTAGGCACAGGAAGCTTGCAGTTCGTGACACTCCTCGTGGGCTCAGAATGGGCATTTAATACTACTTGGCACCGGGAGGCTAGATCACTGCACTATCTCATTCGTACTGCTTAGTACCTTAAATAACGCCATCTTTATGAATGTCGCTCTACAGGTCGTTCAAGTGCAGCCCTCTTTTTAATAAGTACCATTGAAAATGCACTTGAAGACATACTGTACATGCCGCGCCATGCATAAATATTATATTAAATGGCTGTGTTTTGCTGTGGTCGTTGTCGCCATTCTCGTCGTTGGTGCGACGACCACGACGACAACGACGGAGCCATGGTTTATATTTTCTCAGTTGCTGTTATTCCTGTGCGCTATCTCCAGTTTTCATTAAACTCTCTCTACATTGCATGCATGCAATGTTGTGGCAAACTTACCGCTACATTGCATTACTAGCTTTAGAAACCTAAAATATACGGCACATAGCTTTTAGCCCTTGTGTTCGCTTCACAAATGTCCTCTACATATGCAGCTAAAGCTTTAAGTGCACGCTTTCCCGCCTTCCATTAGTAGTCTAGCTGAACGGGCAAGGCGCCACGCAGTTGTTAATTTTAACGCACGTGTGACCCATTCTCGTATGATATTGTGGTGCTTGCGTGCATTTTTTTTTTCATAGATCACGGTGCGTATGGCTACGCTCGTCTTCTCTATCTATCTATCTATCTATCTATCTATCTATCTATCTATCTATCTATCTATCTATCTATCTATCTATCTATCTATCTATCTATCTATCTATCTATCTATCTATCTATCTATCTATCTATCTATCTATCTATCTATCTATCTATCTATCTATCTATCTATCTATCTATCTATCTATCTATCTATCTATCTATCTATCTATCTATCTATCTATCTATCTCCATCATTTCACTGAAACTGGTCAAACCTATGCAAATCTTTGTCAATCAGTCTGCTGTGTTTGTTCACTGTATATTGGCAACCCGATGTCGTAGTGCGAATGTAGCGGGCAAGCACAGTTTAGCTTCCGTTTTATCACCGCATTGTTTGTATCACCTGAAAACGGAATCTCTTCTTGAAAGATATTTACATACATTGTTGCGTTACCAGTAGCTACTACACCAACGAATCATTAGGTCCTTAAGATTCACTAAAGCCGCTGCAATGCGATAGTACTATGAAATCATATAATTCTATGATTATGGACATCTGCAGTACTTCTACATATACCTCATGGCCGTCTATGAGTTGTATTACGCGCTGTTGTTTTCCAGTGCTGCTGCTTTGTCGAAACATGGCTATTGATTGCTCATAAACGACACACATAGCATGTAATACGCTACAGCTATCGCTGTAAACTTCACCCTAAAGGCTGTACAATGACGACGTCTAATCATATCAAAAGTCAAATCAAAATCAAAATCACTTTATTTCAGGGCATTTCCTGCGGAGACAGAGACTAAAGGCTGAAATAGCCTGACAGGGCCCCTGCCCCCGTTCAGATCATACAGCATTTACGCGTACAATAACATATACAGCAAGGTGCACATTATATTAAAATTACAGTTGCACTCAATGTACAGCCGATGAAGGAAAAAAAAGTGACTTCTAATACATCAGATAAGAAGTATCAAATGCATACATGTGTACATAGATCACGCAGATAGATATACATATAGAAAAGGTCACACAGGATTTATGTGTTAGATAGCTAGTAGACCCTTTATCATGTTACAGATATGTAGAGAATGATTATGCACCAGTACATTGTGCTTACAAAACATAAAAAAAAGAAAATCAGGAATGTCATGGACATAGTAGAAAGTAATCTAAAACAGTCTACAATACACATGCTGTTCTGACAAGGAACGTTTTGTACATTCTTTGAAGTTTACCACGGCTGTCTGCCCAATTTATTATGTCTTTCTGTTTATTTAGAATCTGTATAGCTTGATACGTTACCGATCGTTTGCCGTAATTTGTCCTAATCTTCGGAAGCGTCCTCCTATGCTGCCTAAACCCGTACTTATGTTCAACTACCATATCACAGTCTTTGTATATGTTTGTGGTGTGTATATGTTGCACTAATTTATAGAGATAAATTTGATTGGCCATAAGCATGTCGTGTTTCAGAAATAACTCCCTGGTACGTAAGTCACGGATATCTCCTGCATAATTTTCAAAAATACGTAGCACGCGCTTTTGTAGTACCGTTAATCTATTATAGTTGCGCTGAGTGGTGGTGCCCCATACTAGGCAATCTTAGAATATACTAGAGCGCAATAAAGAGTTTTTTTTAGCCGAAGAGGTATTAATGTAGAAATCTTCCTAATACATCCTATTGATCGAGCTATATCGACTACCACATGGTCGACGTGACATTACCATACCAAAGACTCTTGGAACCGAACGCCTAGGAATTTTTGCTCAGGTGTTTGCTGAATAATCTCGGTTCTATACGTAATATGCCTGTCATGTTGGTCGCGTTTATTTGGAGGAGAAAAAATGATGTATTTAGTTTTAGAGGCATTTAATTGTAGACAATTATCATTTAGCCATTTGGATAGGTTTTGTAGATAATGATTAGTCTTTTCTTGAAGTTCACGTTTCGTCCGTGAAGTAAAAAATACGTTAGTATCGTCCGCAAACATTACTATATCAAGGGTGTTGTCAATCTGAATTATGTCATTAATGTATAACAAAAACAGGGTAGGACCTAATACTGATCCTTGGGGTACTCCATTTGTTACATTTAACGACGTCGAGGAATAATTATTAACATCTGTAAATTGGAAGCGTTTCTCAAGGTAGCTGGTTATTAAATTCAATGACATGGACGTATTCCATAACACTGCAGTTTTAGAAGTAGAATATCATGATTCACCGAATCGAATGCTTTCCGCAAGTCTAGAAAGAGACCTAAAGTAAAATCCTTATTTTCAATACCTTGAACAATTTTCTCCTTTGCACGAAGTAGTGCCTGTTCAGTTGACTTGTGTTTTTGAAATCCGAATTGCGAACTACATATGATATTATATTTCTCTAAGAACTTTGTTATGCGATCATTAATTGCCCACTCAAAGACTTTTGATAAAACAGGTAATACCGATATTGGCCGATAATTTGTAAGAGCGTTTTTGTCTCCGGATTTGTGCATCGGAACAACCCTTGCTATTTTCAGTTGGTCAGGGAAGATACCAGTATCGAACATTAAGTTAATAATATAGGTGAGAACGTTCTTTAGTAACTTGGAAACGTACTTTATTGGATCAGCCCTATATTCGTCATAACCAGCGGCGACATTTTTTATTCTATTAAGTAACTATTCAGTCTCTTGCGGGGAGACGTGATACAAAACAAACGAATTTGGTAAAGAACTGATGTGTCTTGTTGGTTGCTGACTGCCTACAATTGCGCTATCTGCCTTTCCTGACTGTATGAAGCACTCATTGAATGTGTTAGCCAAACACTGCCCTGCTATTGCATTTCCATTTATCTCAATCTCTTGTACGCTGGTTATGGCATTGTTTCTGCTTGTCAATCTGTTTACTGTTTCCCATATCCTTTTACATTAGTTCGATGGCGAAGAAACAAACTTTCATAATAATTTTCTTTTGCTGTCTTTAGATCTGAAGTTAGTTTATTTCGAAGCTTCTTGAACTCCTTAAATTGGTTTACATCGCGCGTACTAATAGAAGTGTGATACATCTTGTTTTTTTCTCTTATTCTTCTGTATAGTGCAGCGTTAATCCAAGGTTTTCTTATTGCTTTCGTATTCTTCCGGCCGCATTGTAAAGGAAACGCATCATCATAACTTACTTTTAACTTCTTGTAGAATTCCTCGTAAGCATCATTAGGATCACTGCAGTCATACACGCTAGTCCAATTTATGGCCTCCACTAACGAAAAAAATTTTTCAAGCGATTTGTCATTTATCACTGGATATTTCCTTACTTCAACATGTCTGCGTGTGAAGTGATCAGTAACATAAAACACGGGTAGATGATCACTTATGTCGCTAACTATCACTCCACCTATTAGTTCTGATACACTGATATTCGTAACACAGATGTCTATGGCTGTAGCTGTTTTAGGGCCAATGCGTGTGGGTTATATTATATATATATATATATATATATATATATATATATATATATATATATATATATATATATATATATATATATATATATATATATATATATATATCTACGCAATCACAGCTCCTCCTGTCACCTGCTTTTTTCATGTTAGACCCCACTTATGCTCTCAACCCGCCAGTAGCCTCGCGAGGAAATACCTCGCTGCATCACCGAAGGTCGAGTTTTCATTTAGAATCCCACATAATACTACCTCATTAAAATATATCACTCCTGCTATGTATGCTAAGGATTGTGTCCTAAATAAGTCTCTTTGGTCTATATAGTAAGACCTCAAAGCGAAGTGCAGAGCTTTCTTTCCTTTCACGATTGCCATCAGTTTCTGATCTCATGTCCCTTTCATATCATCGTATTTAAAGGAATCCTAAAATTTTCACTAGCCACCGTGGCTCAGAGGTGACAGCCTTGTGCTCCTGAACTTGCACAGCTGCTATGCAATACCCAGGTAAGAATTGCACACATTAAAATCATCGTAAATACTGCGGATCTTACACACGTGGGTTCAACTTCAGTGGGTTCCCAGCCTTGTTGGTCCATTTGGAAACGAAAGAGCGGACAAAATGGCGACGGAACGAGCACACGACCACGTATAAGACTGCGCCATTCTGCTGCTCACTGGCGAGTAAACTTTTTCAGTTTCAGTATCGAAAATGGCTATTTTTGCAAGCTATTTTGATGTTCCCACTCGTATTTTGGACGCAAAATTTTACACGGATGCTCCTCTATATCTGTATTATCATAAAATAGACTTTTTACGCGGTCCAGTATTTCGTTGCAATCGGCCTCTGAAGTGATAGCTTCGTTTAGTTACTTCGCCGAGTTTTCGTGGGCGGTGGTCAACATTCCAAAACTGTAACAGTTTACAAGAGTGAGCAGGAGAGTTAGGAACGGCGAGGGACGCACAGGGGCAGAGGAGGGGGAGATTAAAATGTGGATAAGGAAGCGCATGCGCAGAGGAGGACGAGAGAGGAAGGCGCGTGATTAATTAGTGCAGGCGATGATGTTCGGCGCATAGAAGCAGGAATACATGCGAGGAGGGCGAGCGCCAGGCCGTAATCCTCATCATATAAGAAACGCAGCCGAGTAACCGAAAGCTATCACTCACTTTTCTGTCTATATATAGAGCATAAATGTTGCTTAAGTTCTTTTCGTGGTAATTTTGTGTTTCTTATATATTATTGGTTTTTAACCAAAATTTTCCCTATAATTGAAATGAAGTAGTTGGAAGTGCCTTGCTTCTGACTTCTCCAATTACGCAGCAGCTAAATACAACTGCGTACGAGGTCGTGGGAACGACTTGCGGTCATGGTAGCCGCAGTCAAAGGGAGGCAGAATGCAAAAACAATGCAACCGGATCCGAATGCAAAAGAACCCAATGCTGTTAGTTAATCCGCCGCCAAATAAACATCCATACACTACTTCTTTCGAAGCCCGTGTATTGCATTGGGACCTCGTATTATCCTCCACGTTTACTTATATTAGATGCAACCATTCGCAAGAAAAATCATCACCAAAATATAGCTTTTAATTTTAGCCCGCATACTTCAGCAGCAGTGCTGAAATACGCTGTTTACGTTTCGACCGTACAATACTCGGAATCCTACAAGCCAGATTTACACGAGCTTTCGAGCAAGCGTCGCTCACGCTACCCAACGAAAATCCTATGAGCGCAATCCAGGAGGATGCAAAAGAGGGCTGTTTGGGGATAAATCCTGAAGCACATGTAGATAGATATACGTGAAGCGGACAGTTGAAATCAAGAGATCTGAACATTCGCCATCACGCTTTCATCGCACGTTTTTAAAAATACAGCTAACGGCTTCTATACATCAGGAAGACCTTATAAACTGGAACGTCTTACTAGTATTTTAGCAGATGACGACGTTTTTGAAGTACGAAGACAAAAAAAGAAGACATGGCTATACAGTGGCGAACGAGCCTAATCAAAATGCTGCATGAATGTTGTTGTTGTTGTTGTTGTTGTTGTTGTTGTTGTTGTTGTTGTTGTTGTTGTTGTTGTTGTTGTTGTTGTTGTTGTTGTTGTTGTTGTTGTTGTTGTTGTTGTTGTTGTTGTTGTTGTTGTTGTTGTTGTTGTTGTTGTTGTTGTTGTTGTTGTTGTTGTTGTTGTTGTTGTTGTTGTTGTTGTTGTTGTTGTACCTTCAGCTCTGTCATCGCTTTTCTGACAAACTGTTGCAGACTTTTATGCAGAAGCACAACCCGCACATGAAAAGAAAGAAATGCTTGGTCTCAGTTATTCGCGCTCCTTTTTTTTTTTTATGCGACAGCCGAATGTATATGTACCAGCCCTGCGAGTGCTGCACAACGAGGAACTGCGTCAATATTGGCACAAATGTCAGTGCGTCGTGCCCTAGAAGTTCAAGGGAAACTGAACATCGCGCAAAGTTTTGTTTGCTTCCGCGTTAGAACTACGACCCCTGCGGAATGCAGGAATGCAGGGCACGTTATAATGGAAAGCCAAGCAAACAAATTTTCTTCGATGATTTGAAACTGTAAAGGAATGAGAAGCGTAGAATCTGTGTTTATGCAACAATGACTATAATAATAACAGCTGTTTTCACTTTTCTGTCTAAACCAATCATTTGCGTTAGTTCCAACTAAACTGCAACTAACCTGCCTGTATACCTCGATCACATCAATGCAAAAAAACGTAATAGACCTTGATGCGCTCTTTCGCAATAATATGAGCAGCAGGGACACCCTCGCGCAGCCACTTCATAAACTTTAAAACAAATATTTCGAACCGTCTCTGTTATTATTATTTTTTTATTTATTTTCCAGCTCTGTGACCAGAATGGGGTCATAGCGTCTTGCGCCGGGACACTATACTCCGTTTCATACATCAGGTACAACGCTGTGAAGGCTAGGGATACTTTTTGCAGTGGCTGCGTTCGCACTTAGAAATAGCTCGGCGTTTCTTACCCGACTTCTGTGAACATTTTCTTTATGTAAGCTGTTCTGAATATAAAAAAAGAAGTTACTCTTAGAAACAAACAAAGCATGTACTCATGCGGCTGCTCACGCATTGTTTTAAATCAATTTGCTTTTCGTTGTTTCTTTTCTTAAGCCCGTCGCGGCAGCCTCACGTGCATGCTCGCGCGAGCAAATGCCTCCAGGCGCGCAACGAAGACGGGAACGCGCGGAGTGATAAATTTTGGTGACCGGACTTCTTGCATAGCTTCCACAGCTTTGCACCTGATGTATGAAACGGAGTATAGATGCATTTAAATGATTGTCCGTGGGAGCCTTTCGTGCTCCCCTTTAACGTACCTTCTGCAGACGTTGTTCACAAAGGCGCCTTTTTCAGAGACTGAGGCGTCAGTGACAATAATAAACTGCAAAATAGTGAGTACCGACGGGAAATCACAATTACAGATAAGCTGGAACTGATACAGCACATCGAAAAGATGCCCTATGCGTAAAAACCCTCCATACGACGCAGCACTAGGAGCTTCCCAGTTCGCGCAGAGCACTAGTTAATGAAGTTGAGAATAGTAACCGTATCTCTGAGGTGGGCTCATTAAAAATGAATTAAAGACACAGTCGTCAACCACAACAGAAGATATCGAATTTTACCGCCCAGAGGCGGAAAGTTAAGGACAAGCAAATGCGAGAGATACAGAAAAGAGAATACACAATCATCTTCAATAATTTTTTCTGGTCATGTACCTCGATTTGTTGTGTCTTTGGCACTGTCTGCACACTAAATAAATAGCTAAACGGCGAAAAAATTACATACACCTGGGCTTCTTCGAGTATCTTCACGTTTGTGTGGCAGGCGGCATAGCGAAGCGTCACGGTTCTATCGAAAGAAATTTTTGCGAAGAGCTATGCGTAAGAAAAGACATTCAGCGAGAAATTGGGTCAGCTGGTATTCGTTCCTCTTCTAATGTGCCAAGTAACCACGTAAAGACACACTAGACCTGGACGTTGTCCTTGTGTGTCTTTTTTACTAAATTCGCATCGGCCTTCGTATCGGTCTAAAAACTCAAACACGGTCACCAGGCTACTATTCCACGTAGCGTTGTTGAAGATCGTAGTGCGGGCTGTCAATTCTTTGGTGGTTTTTGATGCGCAAGCAGGCGAGCTGTCGCAATTCTTGGGTGCGCGCTGGGGCTAGACGGGGTCATCAAAGTTGTCTTCGAAGCTGACACTCGGTAGCAAGAGGTTTATCATCGTCGCGGGGTTCCTTCCACAAACCAGCATAGATGGAGTCATCTGCGTTGTTTCTTGCCCTGATGTGTTCTAGTCAAACATTATGTACAGAAGGATGGCACCTCACGCCTTGCGCTCGGCGTAGCCATACATTGCTTGCATGTAAGCGAGTCGTGTTTAGTCGCTCCGTAGGGCCATTGTTCTACAAGTAGTAGGCGGTTGTTCTGCGGTGACTTGTTTGGCTTTATTGCAGGATCGCTAGTGTAAGCTCTGCTGTAAACGCCCTTATTCCGTCGGCGATGAGATTTTCTGGGGCACCATGTCGCAGCAGAATGCTCTCGACAAAGAATTTTGCCACTTCGACAGTTCCATTTCTTGCAGGTCTTTCCTACCAGCGTAATGGACAAGGCAAACGGCAGCCAGAATGATCCGCTTATTTCTGGACGTTGACGTCGGAAAAGGCCCCAATGATTCCATCTCGATAGGCTGGAACGGTCAACAAGGAGTTTCAATATACTGCAGTGATCCCGCTGGCTTTGTTGATGATGTCTTGCCTCAGTGGCAGTCTCGGCATGTCCTGACGTAATGGGCGAGGTCGACGGTAGGGCGCAGCCAGTAATACTTCTTTTGCATCCTTGCGAGCGCATGGGGGATTCCGAGGTGCCTAAGCCGTTGGAACTTCACCTGCGCGGGCACAACGAGGTAGTAATTGGCACGCACTGGTGAGAAGTTCGACTTTGCGAGGACGTCGCACCGAAACGAAGAAAATCCTCGCCTAGGTAGCCGATGGACAAAATGGGTCGCGCCTTCCACTTACTCGGCAAAGCTTCTTAGTTCCGGGTCTGCGCCGCAACTGTTCGACTAAGTCGTCAGCACTTATTTTTTCTATAGGAAGCTGTCGTCCTGTTGCTCTTGTGGTCGTGGGTCACCAAGGGCGCGGGACAAGCAGTCGGCGTCAGTGTTTCTGTCCGAGTTTTTATATAACGGTGATGTCGAATTCCTGGAGTCCGTGACTCCACCATGAGAGGCGGACTGCAGAGACCTTCAAATTTGCGAGCCAGCACAAAGCGTGTTGGTTGTTTGCGTCTTTGAAGGGCCCTACCATGTAGGTCCGCACCTTCGGGTAGCCCCTACGCCACCACGGTGGCGTAAGGGCTACCCGAAGGTGCGGAATCGAATCACGATCGTGGCGGCCGCATTTCGACGGCGGTGAAATGCAAAAGCGCCCGTCTATCATGCATTGGGTGCACTTTAAGGAACCTCAGGTGGTGAAAATTAATCCCGAGTCCCTCCCTACGGCATGCCTCATTATCAAATCATGGCTTTGGCAAGCAAAAGCAAATTTAATAATAATAATAATAATAATAATAATAATAATAATAATAATAATAATAATAATAATAATCCATGCAAGTAAGGCCGAACTTCCGTGGTAGCCCAGATGATCGCAAGTCATTCGTTTTCAGTTGTAGAATAATTAGCTTCCGCTTCCGACGGCGACGTATCGGCTAGCGTCATCTATGACTTTTTACAAATCCGTCATTCCTTTCGACTAGCTCAGCGCCGGTGCCTACGCAACTTGCCTCGGTGTAGATTGTGATGACTGCGTTTAGATTCCGGAGGTGTCCAGTTAAGCAACTGCTTTTAAACCGTGCACTCGCTTGTTCTGTTTTTTTTTTGTCCCCTCTTATTTTTTTCTGACATGTAGCAACCTAGGCTTGAAGTACCCTGACAGTATCACTCGGCTGCGTTTCACCCTGAACGTTTACGAATACAGTCAAACGCCTTTATAACTAAGGTGACTGTTTGGTCATGTTGCTAAGAAATGAATGCAGCTTTCTGCGCACAAGACGAGGACAGAGAAAATGCTAAGACACACGAGCGCTGGTGTGTCTTAACCTCTTCTCTGTCCTCGTCTTTTGTGCAAAAAGCTGCATTCGTGTCTTTAGAACGAGGTGCTGCGAACCTCCAAATTTATTCGCTGCATAAATCACTTCAATGTAAAGATCTCGCACCGAACCGCGCCCGATATAGAAGGCTAAACGGGCGGGAGCAATCCCCGGGGAAAACTGCAAATCGTCGAATGCAGCTTTTGCCCTCCTTGCCGCAAGAATTATTCGTTTGTTTGCAGCCTTTCTCTCTCTGTTGCCTTCGTTGACACCGCGTCCTTTCCGCCCTAGAAGGTTTTGAGGAGATTGTTGGTCGTCAGCTACGATAACATCATCACGGGGTCATCAGCTGGGACGCATTCGTCAGCCGCCGCACTCAAGTTTGTGTTACAAGAAGCAGCGTACGAGTTGAGCGATTGCTGAAGCAGTGCAGCAGGGCTTGCTCGCCGATATTGGCACGCCTGTCAAACGTATCGCTACCATTGGTGTTAGCCCAGAGCGCAACTGAGTGGCGCCTGCGGAGGGCAGAGTGGCACTGTTATGTGTCGTTCGACATAAAGCAACAAATTATCCATGAAGGCACCTAAATTTCTACGTCGTACAAGCAAATTCATTGCATTGGTCTTCGTTGTACAGGCGTTCACAGTATAAATGAAAGATAGGAATTCAGGTGGGAGACAAAATCATATAGGCCTTGTTTTGAAATGTAACAGCGATAAACAGGCATGTACTTTGGCAAAGAAGTGTAGTGTTCTTCTTTGCGAAAGTCCTTGTACGTTTAGCGCTGTTAATTTTCAAAACACAAATTAGCACTAACTCGCCCAAGTTACCCTGTTACTTATATAGGTCATATTGCTGTACAGAGGTATTCGTTATAGAGGCATTCTATGTATAAAGCTCTGATATGGTGTCTTCCCCTCTTTATTTTTTTCTGTAATAAATGCTGCTCAACCCACGTCTGCAATTAAAAATATATCGAAGGTTCTTCCTCGCAGACTGGCACTGGACCTGCAATTTCCTTTGTGTGCTGTCCAAACCCAGCGTCCAGCGACCGCTTTCTTGAATTAGCAGAAACAAATCTCAAAGACGATGCCTTTGATGGCTGTCCGCACCGGAAGCGATTGCAAAGGCGGAAACACGTCATAGACGCCATGCTTTAGACCACGTATTCCGTTTTTTTTTTTTTTTTTTGAACCATGTGTCTCGAACATAGTCGCATGGATGCTTTTTCCGCCATCGGGTATGTATGGCTCCCACTGATTGATGTATTAGTATTTGTTACTTTTTCTTTGTCAATACTTTTCGGTTAACACTCCTCGGCTCCTTTTTTTCTATTTGTGTTTCACATACAACACACAATTTAGGTTTTCTGACATCGACTACACTTCTTATCCGATATTGCCGAGAGGCAAGTGATGTGCGCAGTACTCTATAGGTCTGGGCAATGGTTCTTGAAAAGAACAAAAATTCTAGGCCAGTGCTCCCAAATTAACTAAGCAGTAGGTTACAAGTGCGTTGCTCAAGTTCCTGGGGACACGAGCCTACGTTCGAAATTCTTTCTTTTTCGAGGACTTGAAACAACGAGATGGCACAAGGAAGTGATCGGTTGCCTACAGCATTCATTACAGAAAGATCAAAGAGAGTCTCATCTTTGCTGTTTCTTTACTGTGAGAATGCTCCTCGCTATATCAGTGGATTACGTATACGCGGTTACCCTTCGTGAGTGCCTTTCCGTTCCCTCTTTCTCTTTCTAGCCACTTGTACCCATGCATGAGTGCCCAACCTGAGGCACTTCTGATAACCTTTCTATAGATCCTTTCCCTATGTCTTCGTTAATGCTACAATTTTGTTACTGCAAATTATTGTTAATTAATGCGCGTTTTCCAGTCGATTCTTGGTCAATACCTAAAGGGAACGTGAACCGTAGGTAGAAAAGATAACAACCAGTATGACATCGGTGTTCTCTCTTTCTTCAACCTGAACGGAATAAATTCTCGAATGCGCGCCTTGGCTTCGCATCCAAGCGTCGCCGGCTTCAATCAGCGTAATGAGCCCCGCAATCAGGAAGCAGCGATTGAGGCACCTTATTTGCGCAAGGTGCAGTCTGGGCCGCCCAGCTCCCTCGGGGCATGCAACTCTGAACTAATATTCCACCCCACTCATTCTATACCAAGGGCTGTTTCTCCGAGCAAACACATTGATAATTAGCTCGGACTCTCCCAGTCCACTCATGCTCGTGCCACCTGAGGTATCAATTTTCCACCGTCTGGCGCGAGAATTAGGTCGAATACTGCGCCGCTGTCGCCTCACGCGTAAACGTGTAATCGGTCAATTATGCATATTTAACTGTGGAGGCACAACATCTGATAATTCCTTACAGATCAAGAAATTTCTCACGCTGTAAAATATATTACGTGTTTCACACTTGAACGGGAGAAGTAGAGGAAACTTGATTCACCAGCGCCAGTACGCACAGCGAAGAACTTCACTTGTGTTTCAGTGCTGTAGAAATCAGAAAAGAACGCAAAATTTGGTTATGTGATTGGTGTGGTTCGGCCGAAGTGGCTGCTCGTCATGAATGTTCTTTCAATTTTTTTTTCGCTAGTAATTTGCATAGGCGCGTTTGACAATATCGGCGTTGTGTTTCGCCTCACCAATCCCAAATACTATTTGCACACCGTGTCTCATAAAGAAATGATGAGTTTGTGGGCCGGTGGGTTTCACAGGCGTCCAGGTGTTAGCGTTCAGCGTGAAAGCTGTATGCTGTACACGTCGGGTATATTCCTCGAAACAACTCACTTCTGGTCATTTGCTGTCTCGTACTTCGAATTCAACACATTCGCAGGGTCTGCTCACTCTTTCTTTGAATAGATATTTCCATTATTTTTGCCTAAGGCTGTTGCCCCTATCAAGGATTTCTTGCTGCAGTATTTCTAACTGTGCTTATAGGGAGCTCGTCAAAGTGTCCTGCCGGCTTACTTTTTGTTATTTCTCTAGGTATGAATTCCGCAGCTCGCATGTCCGGTAGATGTAAACGCTTTAGAAATATATATGCCAGAAAACATAATTCCGTTACGCGGAAACTCGAATACGAAACCCTTTTCCAGCGTTTCTACCATTCATAGAGCTGCGCGGCCCGCTCTGTTCGTTGCAACAACACCATCCAGATGGCGCTTGCCTCCGCGCATCCCCAAGAAAGCTGCGGCTGCCGAGAAGCGTGACTAGCAGTCTAGAGATGCCTGTACATGCCTGTAAATAAAATGAAATGTAATGGACCTTCAACCCGTCCCCATTGAAAATTTCGGTTATATGCTGCAAGTTGTAAAGTCTGTCGGGGCGTTGTAGCAATGCAAGCATTTTTCAAATTGTTTTATTATTATTAGAAGAGGTAGCACAAAGGAAAAAGTCTTGCCACCACATAGCCAGGAGGCGAGATTCACTGCCAACATAGACAACCTCTACCTCTCCCACAACTATCATCCACAAGCCACATTCCTTGCATTCTTTCTTTTTTTTTTTTGGTGTTGCGTTGCTCAGTTCCAGAGTTGGTTTTGCATGTTCTGGATTGGGGGGATGTTTGGCCAAAGTCTTTGTACGTAATCAGTGACATTAAAGGCAGTGCGTAACTGAGACATCTTTATGTATGACCCTGCTTCTCTGGCAGGAAGCAGGGCTACCTGACGGGAGCCGTGAACAGCATGTGAGCTTTAAAAAAATTCTTAAGCTGAAAAAAATGTAAGGAATTTCTGCCGCTGCCGTGCTGTTCTGCAGTTGTTTAATACTTGCAGGCACGATCGCCACAATAAGACTTACACACCCACTGCAGAGTCTAGCCGCCTCGATCCCCACACAGTAAGCCAAGGCAACGTCTTTTATGTCTTGCCCGGATGCCAAGTAGCTTGAATGCAAGTTGAAAAAAATGTGTACCCATGTCTGAATTGTTTGTATATTAATTATAATGACATTACTTTTCTTGACAATAATCTCCATGGCTGTGGGGGCCCTTTTTGGGTGACGCACGACCAAAATTCATTTGTGTAGGTTAGCTACTACCTTTGTTTAATACTACATGTACAAGCAATCCTCATGGCATGTTTCACAGGTTGCGCAAGGTCAAAAGCACTGAGGTAGCTTTTGTGCGATGCCATTCGATGACATTTTTTTGATTAAGTTAGCCATAACTGCTACACTGGTGATGCACTAAGTTGAAACTTTCTCTCTGTGATCCTGTGATCATTTTTTTTTCTGGTATTTTTTTCACGCGCATTGTCAGTACCTTCATTACTATTTCTCGTTTTGTATCAGCATTTTGTGTCTCATTTCTGATTTGTTTATGGGTTAATAAATATTTAATTGTGTATAATGAACTAGATTATGTATTAGTATTTTTTACGCACGCTCATTGTCTGTCGTTTCATTCTTTCTTTTGTTTTGCTTCAATGTTTTGTGACCCCTTCCTGATTTCGCTGCCAAAAGGCGGCGGGCAGTATTATGTAAATAAAATAAAATAAATGATACATTAAATCACAAAGAAACGGTGTTCTTCTGTATTCCTGCAATCGCACATTATTACTCTAGGGGCAACTATCCTTTACAAACCTCAATGCTACGAGCAAGTCGTTCTCCAGGCTCCAGGGGTTTCTCGAATGTGGTGCTGCCGTGTGAGGTCCTCTGCGACAAAGCTCAATAGGTTGCCAAAGAGCTGTGGCATCTTGCATAAGAACTTGTAGAAAAATCTGTGGTCATCCTGACGTATCCGTTGCATCTGCAAATCATCCTGCATTATTACCTGGCAGAAAGACCGTGCCCTACCCGCACACACGCGCAGGTACGTGGAGCTGTACACTTTTCACTGACACACACGCACAGCCACTAGCCACGGTTAACTTTACGCCCTGCTTTCTTTGCATGCTTGAATACAAACAGTGTGTCGGCAAAACAGGATTGCCAGTCAACGGTATATTAAAGAAAAATCGTGCGGCCACTTCCGAGAAACTTCCGAAATCGGTTGCACAGCATTTAAACCTGCCAGGTCACAATAAAACTGCATTACACTTCATATTCTACAGTCACACTTCTGATAGACAGAAAATATAGGAAATTGTATCTCATCCACAAGCTTCATATATGACAACCAACACGTGTAAAAAGGTGTTCTTAAATCTATGTGCTATACTAATGGCACAAATATAACTAGCAGTCCTTAACTTTTTGTAGGGGTGTGCTAATACCGAAAAGTAGATTTAAAATCGAAGATCGAATGAAATGAAGAAAAAATAAGCTGGATATCAAATAAAATATCGAATAGCAGAAAATGTATTACAAAACGTAATGCTTAGAAATTTTGTGCAAGAGGGTGCTACACAAGATCTGTATAAACAGTATGATCTACTGTTAGTAATGAACGAAACTCCAAATTAGTATTAGAGATCGTCTGTTAAATAGAATCAAGTGCTTCTTCCCCTCTGAAGCTGAAAAATTAGTGAGGTATGTTGTACTACATACACGGGTTAGACAGACGGCCGTTGAAACATCGTGAGGTGTCGTCATCACGTATCCAATATACGATCTGTGTACTTCCGGCAGCTAATCAGCCCGATCTTCTCCTATTCTTTCGCCCTTTCCGAACTACACCCTGCTCTTGTCGTACGTCACGTTATCGTTTCGATCGGTGCTGTCAACCTGGATGAACCTTGTACCGACGACGCGATGCTCTTCTGCGAATTGGGCGTTCGCGCGCTGCGAGTACGATCCCCGCATTGCTACTTTAACCCTTTCACTTATGTCTCCTATATTCGCGCACTTAAAAACGCTGATAATTGCTGTCTCGACGAAGATAAGTCCCTATGTCCAAACACTGGCTCCTAGTTCTACCACTGTAGATCATCGAAAGGAAAGTTACAGCCGTAAAGTCCTTCTTCTTTACGCAGACTGGCCGGACTCTCCAACGTCGCCGCAGATGCTTTCTGCGCCCTCGCCGTCTTTGCAAGAGCAGCCGCAGCAAAAGCTTCTTGTCTCATGTGGTACATTGCGGGAAGAGAACGCTGATGCCGGCGAAGCAAGCGGCTGAGCAAAAGCTCGACAGCAACGTCGTGTGTGGGCGCGCGCAGGTGTCAGCTGCAGTCGTGGGCAAACAGACGCTATCGCGCGTGATGCTGATCATTGATGTAGCTTTTCTTGTCATAAGGATGTGTAGATAAAAACGGCGTGCATTTAACTTAAAAACAATGTACTAGCTCTACCATTGATAAATTAAATAAGAAAGGCTAGCCATAATGAAATTAAGGGTAAACCTTTCTCAAAGGCAAAGACGAACGTTTGCGCCATCGCTGGGCCGCTGGTCTGTCAGCCCTGCGCTACGCGCAGCAAAGCGCGCACGTGTGCGCGTATCGTGTGGCTGGCCGCCCTTTCCTTCGTCACCCGCGTACGCGCTCGCAGACGCGTACGCTTACGTGTACGCGTAGCGAGACACGTATCCCGTGCTACGTGTGGTTGGGCCTTTATCGTTTCGAGCAGCGCACGATTTTGCGCGCTGTGCACAAGGACCCATGACTAGCGGTACAATTCAGTGCTCTAGGAATACTCAGGCAGAACAAGCGGATCGCAGAACATGACCACACGCTGGAACACGGTAGAAAATGGCATAGTTTCGGTACCTGTGCATGTCACCGCACGACCGTGGGAACAAGCAGACGAAGCGGAAGTACATGTCTCTTGCTTCGGTGCGAAGTAACGCAAAAAACACGCAAACATTCCGTTTGTGTGTTCTATTATTTCTCTAAGCTGAAATTCGTCAATTCAAGCACCTGATCACACAGATAACAGATGTTGTGTTGAATAATTCTCGAAATCACGTGTCACCACGAGCGACGTCACACTGCGGACGTAGGCGCAGTACTAGGCGCAGGGACGCGAGTACGTCATCCTCCGGCTTGGAGCGCGGCGGACACGATCGGCGTGCTATTTAGAGACGCACTTGAACCGACATCGTATGTTCAGGTTTTATGTGAGAAGGCAGTTTCGTATAATATTTCTCAAAGTGTGGAACTAAATACATGGGCGCTCCAGTTACATTCGTGCATCAATGCATCAATACGTGTTTAGTGAACTAAGTGGAACAACACTGCATCTTTACAGCACGTTTAATGTCGCATATCTCCAAACTATATATATATATATATATATATATATATATATATATATATATATATATATATATATATATATGCGTGTGTGTGTGTGTGTGTGTGTGTGTGTGTGTGTGTGTGTGTGTGTGTGTGTGTGTGTGTGTGTGTGTGTGTGTGTGAGAGAGAGAGAGACAGAGAGAGAGAGAGAGAGACAGAGGGACATGACCGCAGCTCGGCATTTAAATTCACCTTCAAATTCAATGTCTTCATATAGTCATTTTAAGCTAAGTCTTTGTGTAAATCAGTATTTAGGCCGCAGGTGAGGCGGCAGTGGCTGTGTTTAGTGCTTCTTGTTGTTCGAGCTCGATGACTCGCTCGTTTTGAAGGTTCCAGTTGGTGATTGATAAATTCTGACGCCAGAACATCGACTCTATACAACTGATGTCAAGAGCGAGATAACACAGTGCCACCGATGAGTCACAGACTGCCATCATTTTTCCTGTACCTAAGCAGTGCTGCTATACAGGATATTCGGCTGCTGTGAATCATCTAGGCGACTGTGTAAATTACGTGGCGCTGTCGCTGTGACGTCGCTGTTGACGTTGTCGTTGTCGATGCTTTCGAAGTTGTTTTCCATTGGCCCCCTTATTCTCGGCACATCCTCTATTATGGATATCTTCCACGTTCGAAGTTTAGCATTGTCATGGTTATGTACGCCTTTGTTGTGGCGCTGACGCTGTTTTTACGAGCGTGACAACGAAGAATTGCAGGCAAATAAACCACCACCTTGTCAAGAACAATTTCTATACGATGACACGAAATGTCATCCTCGTCCGCTACAGTAGTGCTGAGGGACGAGGATTACAATGAATCCTAACCAACTGGCCCAGCTTGCCGTCTTGATACAGTACTACTCGTTCTAGTGGCTGAAGTAGATGTATACAGACGCCACCGATCTCAGAGACCGTGTGAAGCTCAAAGCCTTGCACTATTAGCCCAGCACGGTTGTTGTCCTATCTCACTGACATTATTTCTGTGCAATAAAGAAAAAAGCGTTGCGCGATAGCTCAAGGGTGAGTGCGCTCGACTACCAAATGCACATTGATTCGCTGACGTGGGTTGAATCTCCGCTGTAGGCTGTTCTCATTTTCTTCACGGTATAGCAAGGCGAAGCTGGACAGGACAAGGTGGACCAACGACGATGAAAGTCGTAATTGCGTATCTTCGGTAACGACAACGGTCGTCGTCAGCGTAATATAACAAATGAACGAACAAAGCAAACCTAATTTCTAGCATTAAATTTCTGTCGCAGTAGAGAGAGAGAGAGGAAAGGGGAAAGGCAAGGAGGTTAACCAGAGAAAAAGATCCGGTTGGCTACCCTACACTGGGGAGAGAGGGGAGGGGAGGTAAAGTGGTAACAAAGTAGAGATAAGGAAAGGAAGGAGCGTAGGCACACAATCACAATCGGTCACTGGCACCGAATACTGTCATCGCACAGCACAGTGACACTTGCCGCACTATCAACATCTGTTCAGGCTACAGCCGCCTGTCCAATTCTGTCGCCCTCAAAAACCGCAACAGTGCCCTCGTCGCCCTCTGCTGCGATGGCTTGTGATGGCGGTATTTTAAAATAAGTTCCTCTGTGAGAGGTCTTTGGTCAAAGCGCGCTATCGCAGTTGCGAGTGATTGTCTCTGCAAATTATATCGAGGACAGTCACAAAGAAGGTGTTGAAAAGTCTCCTCGTTACCACAGTCCTCACACGTGGCGTCGTCGGCCCATCCAATTCGGTAAGCGAAAGACTTGGTGAAAGCCACCCCTAGCCATAGTCGACAAAGCAGGGTAGCTTCGCGACGGCAGAGTCCAGCTGGAATACAAAGGCGTAGAGGGTAGTCAAGATTCTGGAGTCGGTAGTCGTGAAAACTTCCAGCGTTCCACAAGGAGAACGTGATGTCACGGCTGATAATTCGAAGTTTTCGAGCGGCATCTGTCCTTGATAACGGTATCGGCTCCTCTTTGTCCCCTTGAAGAGCCGACCGAGCAGCGTTGTCAGCGTGTTCGTTCCCTATGACTCCGCAGTGACTTGGAAGCCACTGAAATGTCACGTGGTGTCCTTTCTCAGTTAAGGTATGAATGAGTTCTCTAATCTCAAATACCAGTTGTTCGTTTGGTCCGCGCCGCAGGGCTGATAGCAAAGATTGCAGTGCAGCCTTCGAGTCACTGAATATTGACCATCTTCGAGGTTGCTCTTGGCTGACGAGACGAAGTGCAGCGCGAAGGGCTGCAAGTTCCGCGGCCATCGGTGTCGTTGGGTGACATGTCCTGAAACTGATGGTGGTGGCTTTCGCTGGGAAGACCACGGCTCCAGAGGAACACTGGAGAGTTGCCGATCCATCAGTATAAATATGTACGTGTTCGGCGTACCTCTCGTGTAAAAGGAGCAGAGTTAGTTGTTTAAGAGCAGGTGATGACAGCTCAGATTTTTTCCTGATTCCTGGTACGGTGAGGTGCACTGCGGGTCGAGCCAAACACCATGGAGGAATCGATGGCTTAGTTGCGGGGGTGAAGCCTGACGGGAGGCAGGTGTAATACTCCGAAAGCGTAGTACAAATTGCTGCCTGCGGCCTTTCTGACGGTAGTGTTGCCAGATGGTGGGAACAGGCACGGGCAACGTGCCTAATGTGCACTCTCAACACTTCTACCGCAATGTGTGTTTGTATAGGTTGGTCCCGAGCAAGCGCAATAGTCGCTGCTATCGATGTGCATTTTGGCAAACCAAGACAAACCCTGAGAGCCCGAGCTTGAATAGCCTGTAGAGCACGAAGATTTGTCTGGCAGGTGTTGGTCAGTACGGGCAAACTGTATCTCAAGAAGCCCAGAAAAAGAGCCCTGTACAATTCCAACATTGCATGCACTGACATTCCCCAAGTCGATCCTCCCAGAAACTTGAAAAGTTGGGAGATGGCTGTCAGACGCTTTTTCAAGTAGGTCACGTGCGGGCTCCATGAGAGATCTCTATCAATGATTATGCCAAGAAATTTGTGAGTCTTCTCATAAGAAATTATCTGGCCATTTATTGATATGACGTAGGGTGTCATTGGTTTGCGAGTGAACGCCATCAGTGCACATTTGTCTGACGAGATTTCAAGACCTTGGTTGCGGAGGTATATAGCTATTAGAGTAGCAGCTTTTTGAAGTCTTGCACGTATCTGAGGACGTGTCACACCTGAGGTCCATATACAGATGTCATCGGCGTACATTGATATCTTGATCGCTGCTGGCAGATGATCAACGAGACCAATGAGTGTGAGGTTGAATAGGGTAGGGCTTAGTACACCGCCTTGAGGAACACCTCGGTACGTGTAGTGTAGTGCAGTTTTACCATCACCGGTACAGACAAAGAACGATCTCATAAAAAGGTAATGAGAGATCCATTGGAAAACTCGACCACCTAGACCAACCATCTCAAGAGCATCGAGGATAGCCTCGTGAGATACGTTATCGTATGCCCCCTTGACATCCAAGAACAAAGCTGCACATAATCTTTTGCGTGACTTTTGAAGCTGGACGTACGTAGCGAGATCCACAACACTGTCTACTGAAGAGCGATCTCGACGAAAACCAGCCATGCAATTCGGTAACATGTTGTAATGTTCCAGGTACCACTCCAAGCGGGCAAGGATCATCTTTTCCATTATCTTTCCCACACAGCTGGCCAGCGCTATTGGGCGGTATGAGGTGGGTTCAAGTGGGGACTTGCCTTGCTTCAGGAGAGGGACCAAGCGGCTTATCTTCCATTCTTCGGGAACCATGCCATCCTGCCAAGATAAGTTGTAGAGATGTAACAGTTCTCTCCGTGCGCCATCACTCAGGTTGTTCAAGGCGCGGTAGGATATTCCATCTGGTCCCGCGGATGAAGAACGCCTGCATAGAGCAAGAGCCGCATCTAGTTCCTCCATTATGAAAGGAAGATCCATGCGGCCGTCACGTGAAACAGGGATGCGACTGGGGGCTCGAAAGCCTGGACCGGTTGCTTGGCCAGCGATCCTTGCACAAAAGTCTTCTGCAACATCAGCCTCTAGCCGCCCCTGGAAAAGCGCCAGCGCTTTGAATGGGAAGCGTTGTTCAGGGAAGGAACGTAGACCACGTATGGTTCTCCAGATGTGGGAAAGTGGCTTTCGGGGGTCTAGTGACTGGCAAAATCTTGCCCAACGTCGAGATGCCAATCTATCCATGCGACGTTGAAGTTTCTTTTGTAGTCGTCTGGCTGTCCTAAGGTCTTCGATGGATTTTGTACGCCGGTAACGCCGCTCCGCACGACGACGGAGTGCACGAAGTCGCTCCAACTCTATATCCAATTCCGTGTGCTTCGACGAAACCGTGACCGTGCGCGCGGCGTGTAGCATTGCAGACTTGATTGCTTCCTCTAATCCAGAGGACAAGCCCTCTCGACAAGCATCCTCCATGGTGGAAGTAAAAGTGGTCCAGTCAATTAATCGAATGGTGTTCCGTGGGGTGGGACTGGACATTCCTTTGATGACAAGGTATGTGGGAATATGATCACTCCCGTGTGTCTCGATATCCGAGAACCATTTAACATATCTTGTGAAACTGCTGGAGACGAAAGCTAGGTCAAGACAGCTGCCATAATTCACGCCTCGTATGAACGTTGGGCTGCCGTCATTCAGGAGTGAAAGGCCGTGGTTACAGGCGAAGTTTGCAAGTCTTTGCCCTCTTGCATTTGTTCTTGCGCTTCCCCATGCTATATGGTGCGCATTAAAATCTCCGATGATGACATATGGGGCAGGGCACGCAGACAAGATGTTCGCTAATCGTTTGGGATCAAAAATACTTGAAGGCGAGATATAAACGCCAACAAGTGTAAACATGAGTTTGCCCTTTTTAATTGTTAGGCAAACGTATTGATTTTTATCATGAGGCGGAATCGGCTGGCGAACATATGTCAGTTCTTGACGAAGAAAAACGATCACTTTGCTGCATGCATTAGTTGTTGCGGATATAACAGCTTCGTATCCCGATAATCTGACTGGTTTTGACACATTAGGCTCACATATGACAATGACTGGGAACAAATTAGTATATATATACTGACGGAAATCCGAAAGGCGTGATTTTAGTCCTCTTGCGTTCCATTGAATGATTGACGCTGCCTTGACTTCCTCTCGAAACGATGGGCGATGGCTGGCCATGTCTCTATTCGAGGCACTCAAGCACTGGGTTTAAGGCGTCCAGTACTTTCAGTGCATTTTGAGCAGACGTAGTTCCAAGGTTCGACAGAATCACTCGAATGGCATCTATGAGGGGACGCAGCATTGAAAGGACTTGACAATCTGCTTTGGGCGTGGCATCGGCGGCAAGAGCAGGCTCCCGAGCGGGCTTGAAAATCTGTAGTTCTGCGGGAGATTGCTGGCTCGGAAGCGCAGGCCATTCTTCTTGAGACAAATTCCTGTCAGGCGACTTCCTTGTGCTGTTCAGCCCCCTTTTGGCCTGATTGGAGAAAGTGGGTGCTACAATGGAAGCGGCCCTCTCCTTTCGCGGCTCAGCCTTTTTTGAGGCGGTTCGGTGACGCCGACGCCGACGCCGGATCGTTGCAGCAGCCGCCTTGTGTGTCGAATTGTCCCGAACCATTTGCTTGAGAACAGCGACCTCTTTCTTGATGCGAGGGCAGTCCCTAGACGAGGCAGCATGGGAACCATTACAGTTGCCGCACTTTAGGACAGTAGCCCGGCACGTCTCCTCCGCGTGAGGTTCAGCACAACGGGGACATACTATCGAGTTTGGGCAGACACCCTTGACATGTCCAAGCCTGAAGCACTGATGGCATTGAAGAGGCTTTTGTATGAAGGGCCGAACAGGGTGTCGGAAGTGACCGACTTTGACGTGTGTTGGTAAGCAATCTCCTTTGAAGATCAGTTTGACGCAGCGCGATGTTCCAAGGCGGCTCACACGCGTGATGACAACACCCTCACTTGCTGGTTTGACGAGGATAGGCAAGTCCGCGTTGGGAATGGCGACATCGATGTCATAAATGACACCTGCTGTGGATGCGTCATCCATCGGGATATATGAACGCACTTTGATGCGCCCTAGCACCGAGATTTGCTTCAGTTTTTCGAGCGCACTCCCGTTGGTAACATCGATTGCGAGGACATTTTTGCGTGCATTTATCCGAATATCCTTAATTTCATTCGGCACGACCCCTTCCAAGAAAACAGATAGTTCTTGCCTGTTTAGCAGTCGGAGGTTGTTTGAGGGCTCTTCGGGTACGAACACGATGGCGTGAGGCCAGCGTTCAGGCCTTGACTTCAACGTCGCCGTGCTCGCTTGCGTTGATGGGTTCGCGTTGACAGTCCTCCTTTTGGCCCTCTTTCTGCGGACAGTGATGAAGCTATCATCCGATGAGTCTTCATCCGACATCGAGTATAGCTCAGTGTCCTCGGTGTCACTGAGCACGCTTCCTCTCTTCCTTGTGAGAGATGGCCTTGATGACCGCTGGCCAGGAGGGCCTCTGGAAGGCTCCGCGTCCATGGCCACAAAACCGGGAGCCGAGGCACCAGGAAATTCCGAAGAATTCGTCGAAAACCAGAGAACACAGATAGAAGCGTTCTAAGAAGAAGGCACTTCGTCCTCTGTCGCAGTAAAAATACAGAAAGGTTTGGTGGAACTCCCTGTTGCGGTGGATAAAAAGAAGGGTTTTAGACTGCTCATACGAAGTTCATTTTTTAATACTGTTACGGGGATGTTGGGTGTATAGAAAGACTGTGTTTACAATATATACACAAATAGAGTCAGTGTAGTTAAATATGGCTGACCAGCAACAACACGCAGCAGCCAGCGTCTCGCTATCTTCTTCCTTCCTCTTCTTTTATCCTTTCGTAACAATATAATATGGGTGTGAATTTATAATTTCTTCTTAGCATCATTAGGTTGCACCCTTTTACAGCACTGGTGCAAAGAAGGCGAAAAATGGGGACCTTTGTTTTTTTTTTTTGATCAGCAGCATTACCCAGAATATGACACCAAAGCACCGTAATTCTATTAAACAAAATTCGCGATCGTGTGTAAGGAGAGATATTAGGGGGTGCCTTCAGGAAAACAACGACTGTGCATCCCTCCTACCCTCCCCACCCGCATGAGTTGTGTAGGAAATCACTGGAAGCTTGTTACGTTAGGAATCCCTTCAACACGAGTCCGGAGTGCAGCATCCATCGCTTAGCCAATGTGCGCGCTGCCAACGCGCTCGCCTTCAAGTTTGTTCGTCCCTCGAAAATTGTGTTACTGTCGTAGAGATAAGTTCGAAATGAAATGTGCTACTCATGCCACTCGGTGCGAGAACAGCCTCACGTGCCTGTCTAGTGCACTGTAAGACAGCAAAGGGATGACACCACCGTGAACTCAACCGTAAACTGAGGGATAGCGTCTGAGTTTTGCGCCAAAATCAGAAGTAGTGGCGACTATGTGATCATTCAAAATCAAATTTCAACAGCTTACACAGCTTACCAAGCTTTATTAAGGCCTATTCTTGAATATGCAAGTGAAAATAGAGATCCCAGCGAAGCTATATATTATGGAAAGGCTAAAAAAACTACAGAATAAAGCACTCGGATTTAACTACAGTAAATACTGACGTCACTTTAGTGTAGTTGCTTTACGTGTTATGGCATGTATCCCGATTTTCTGCCTTCGGCAGAATATCGCTGCAATGAAGTTTTTATTTCCTTTTATTTATTTACTTTTATTTTTTTACTTTATCACGGAAACATAACGATTGACAACAAATATTACCTGAGGTACACGTACCCGAATTCTGGTAGAAACAACCCCGACAAATGCATTGGACCATTTATCGTAGCGGTGTAGCACTTTTTAAAAATTCTTTCTTCCCCGAAGCGATAGCCTTGTGGAATAGACTATGAAATACTGTTGGGACTTGAAACCCCTGACTTCTTTCTCATTGCGACAAAAGGCACGTATGCGTTCTTTTTCTACTATTCCCTCCATTTTGTACACGTTAGACAGGGTTACAGAAGTTGAATGAAGGTACTCATAGGTCACTGGCTTCCTGAGAAAAAACATCAACAACAACGACAAGCACGACAACCATGAAAACAACAAACCTGCAGGTGCTTCAGGGGCGGTTTTTCGTAATTTCGCCGCCACAAAGAGTTAGATGTGTCGGAGAAAGGCTTGCACAGCACAAAACTTCGGTAAGAACCGTTGTCTCAGCGGTGCTCTCTCTCCCGAAAAACTAGCGGCTTCGGTATCTATTGCAGTCCTACATCACGTCAACTCTGCGCTCCGACGTTTGCTTTTCCTGCCCCTTTTCTGGCGTAACCTGAATTGCTTTTGCGGTTCGCCTTAAAAGGTAAGAAGGGTAAGGAAGCAAAAAACGCCGGCTTTGAGTTTCTGTGCTTGTCTGTTTCCTGCGAACATTGTTAAGAATATATTTGCTTCGTTTTTCCTGTCGTTTTCTTTGCCCGGGAGCTTGCGACGAGCTGACGGAAGGAAATGAAAGTCTCCCCGGGTGTACTTGATGTAGGCATGAAAACACCAAAGAGAGCAAAACAGGTGAAAAGAGCCTCAAGAAAAAAAGAGCAAAGCATTTCACTGATTTTGTTAGAATTCGCACTAATTGGCAATCTTGCCAGTTAAAACTGGCAAGGCTGAAGAACTGGCAATTCGGACTGGTCTACCTTTCTTTCGGATGTTTTGATAACATCGAAAGAAGCTGTGATATCGCTATCGTCGACCCGCCTTCCTGAATTTTCTGCTGATTGCGTGCTTCTCTTTTATCACGTCTAGAACAAAAGCTGGCTGCGGCCTTGTTTTGTTTTTGGAGCCGGAAACACCTGGAGCTCAGGTGTTTGTGCTTTTTGCGGCAACAGTACATCCGCGACACACTCTACGGAAACAAGTTTCGACACAATATCGGACAACACTCTTGCCAGTGGTGGCTAAAAGGAATTCCTTACCGAGGATTGTTCCCCATCAAACATAAGTACCTAGATAGAATCGTGACAATGCGTAATTCCCATGTAATAAATTATTTTTACGAATGAAAAAGTATACAGGCTTAATACGAATAGGAGCACTATATACGGTGTTTTTTTTATTATTAAGAGAATTCTGAAATAATAAATTTTTAAATTAATAAAAACAATTCTACTAAGCCTACTCGCGGATTTTTGGAAAAGACAATGTTTCCAGGAAACCGCAGGTTGCTGAAATATTGCCCATTGGTCATTGCACCTTAATTCTTCGCAGTATATCATTTTGAATGCTTCTAAGCATGCAGCGAATAGCATTTGGGAGATTGCCTGGAAACCCTTAATAGTTATGTATCGCGCTTTGTTTTACGAATAATGGTAGCAGTTAAATCTGTGTAGACATTTTCTAAGCTACTCAAAAATGCTTACCCCAATCCTTCACATCGCAATGGCTCCATTAGTGCTAGTCGCATATGTAGGTCCGTTATATTTCGCAAACATCTCAGTTACCTCATTGATGACAGGGATATGTTTAATGTGTATATATAAAACCAGCCTTCTCTCTATATTGGCTGAAATCAAGTGGTGCCGTGAATCTATTCGTGGTCAGCTTAAAGGCTATTCTCTATAATACCGAATGCTAGCTCATTGGCCTATATTTAGTCATTTCTTTAACGTCTCTTCCTTATGGACTACTACTATGTTTGTGTTCTTCCACGTCTTTGTTACGCATAACGGGTCGCAAACTTCTTGAGTGTAATACTTCAGCCATCTTTCCTCCGATAGATTGTTATTCCGTGCCCTCATAGCGAAGCGTAACTCATATACTAACGCATAGCTTTTATCGCTACATAGTGCTTCGTAGAATCATTTCTATAGTACGAACGCTACATTTTAACTTCAGCATTTGATTTCAGCCATTGACGTAAAGTATCAGATTGTCAGGCTAACACCGCCTGTAGTAAACATTTTCACCAACAAGTCAACATACTCCTTTTCTTCTTTTTCATCTATTGTACCAGTGCGCGCTCAATTATCTATTTTTAAATTGTGAAAATAATTTGCGTTTACCACCCCGCATGCCAGAGAAACAGTTCATTTATTTTCCACCAATTAAAACGCGCATGTCCTAGTTCGAGCCAGTGAGTATAAATTGCCATGGTCGCCTGCGTTTGCACCCAGTAAATATTTCGTTATGCACGATAATCATCTGATGCCATTGTGACCTAAAGCTTTCAAAGCTGAAATAAAGCGGGGAAACTCAGCATCATTGGTTCGAGCAAACTAGATTTCGATTTTGTTTACCTGGTTTCATGGGCACGCTCTACGAGTGTTCATCTTACGGTCCAGCTGTCCACGGCATCTACGAAAACAGGCACGCTCTACGAAATGTATGATAATCGAAAATGTGCAAGCACTCGGCGAGGCACATCCCTGCACGTTCGGGACACGGGATTAAGCAGCGCTTAATCCTCTTATTTAAGGCTGCTCTCGGTCCAGAGTAGCTTAACGCTCTCGGTGCACTGCAGGCGCAGCCGCGCGGTCGGTGCTTATGTCAGGAACTGCTCAGGTAAGGCCACGTATATACACACGTGAGCTGCCGCAAAAATCGATCCCCTTCTCCCTTAGGGGAGAGCTATAAGCCGATCACGGTCCATCATTAGGAGGCCGAATTACACTCCGCGAACTCTGCTGTCAGCACTTGCTCTTATTCCACAGTCACGGCGAATATACGAATAAAAGTGCCACGATACACAGCGTGAAGATTTATTTCATTGTTTGTAGCATAATACAGTTCCAGGGTACCATAAAGGTCGTTACCACTGTCAAATTTTCTGAGGCCGTTTAAGAGAGAGAGAGAAGAGAGGAAGAAACACTTTCACCTTCAGAAGGCGCCCATAAATGTTAATAGGGACGATCGACTACGCTCCTAGCGACTTTGTTGTCTGTATACTGATGGAAGTGGAATGCAAAAGCGCTCATGTACTTAGATTTACGTGCGTGTTAAAGAACACCACGAGCTCTAATTAATCCGAAGCGCTCTACTACGAGATCTCTCAACGCCTCCGTGTTGCTATGGGATGTTGAACTCTGCAAATAAATAAATAACTGCGCTCCCCGTCTAAACTACGTCATCATTATTTTAGCACTTCAGTATGACTTAGTGCACATTCGAAAACAAAGAGCAGCTTCATATAGAAGCAGAGTGCACATATGCAACGACAGCTAAGGGCAGTATACGCTCAAACCTACAGCCTGCACGACGTCTCCTCCCTTCTGTATATGGACCAGCAATGCTTCCTATGATGACTGTGTTCGCGATGACATCCTCGTGCACATTCTTTTTAGTGTCATGGATGTAGTGCTTAGAGACAATAGCTGGCGACTGCATCAACTCGCGTTGATAATAAGCCGCTTTCAGAACAGACAGTTCTAGAATGCTGACTTCAGCGACCGTCGCACCAGAGGCGGACAAAGGCGTATTCTTATGATGTCCTTCTATTGGCTGCTCCTTATAATAGGAGAATTTCTGTGCACTAGTGCAGTACTTGAAGTGCTCCAGTTTAAGAGACCGTTTATAGTGTCCTTGTGTATGGTATCCCTCCTACACGTACTCAGTGCTTACTCTCTCCCTTTCTTCTACTTTCTATTCCCCTTTCCCCCACCTTCAGTGTATGGTAGCAAACCAGATGCTGTTCTGGTTGCCCTCCCTGCCTTTCCTATCCCTGTTTTCTCTCTCTCTCTCTCTCTCTCTCTCTCTCTCTCTCTCTCTCTCTCTCTCTCTGCGTTTCGCTTGAATTAGAAATACGAAAAATACAGTTTGCTCAGAAGCGAAGCATCCCCTCAAGATGAGGATTTTTGCAAAAAAGTTTGCCCACATTCAGCCTTAAATGCTGTTCACTAAAATAATGTGAGCAAAACCCGCAAAATGTGCTAGCTGTCCTAGCATGTAAAATGGCGGTGGGAGAGGAGGATAGGAGCGGTAATTTTTAGCGCAGCCATTGGTGGTCATTATTACTCCTGAAAAGTATATCCACTTCTATATGTATATCTGCTATTCCTGGTGCAACGAAATCTTCGCGACAATAATATATGAAACATCCATAAAACAAAGATGTCTTTCACACATGTAGACAAATCATACATGTATTTTATTTGCATGACACAAAATGTTCCTTCACGATCTCTTTTTTAAAGTATTGAGTAGCTGTTGCTTGCCGACTCCCTGCAAACCTGCGCTGCGTCACAAATGCTGACATTTCCCCCAGCTTTCTGGAAAATTTTCCATTGCACCCCATGTCACTGAGGAAGTGCACCAAAATGTTCAGGGAGTTATCATTTGTCTCACGTGTGAACACCGCTCTTTCTTGGCTCTACGGGGTAGTGTCCTCGCCATCAGTACCAGCCTGCGCAAGCACTTCGAAACCCTCCTCAATTGCTGTTTCTTTGCTGCTAGCTTTGCTAGTTTCTACATCATCGTCAACAGTAGCGCAGTTGTGTGCGTCTATGAAAGCACATTTACCTTCTCATGTAGCCAGCGCAGCAGCGCCCTCTTCGCTTGCCGGCACAGTGTGCGACTGAGCCAAGCTACAGTTGTAAGTGACATCAGAAGTTCGGCTTAACCAAAGTTGCGGTTTGTTCCGGGCGGTCCGTTATTTATTTATTTTTTTAATAATGCGAGCGCATTACTTGGCCCGTCGTGCAACCTGGCCGTCATCAGAAAGCCGTGGCATAAAACCGCGGCAGGAAAACGGCGCACAAATTACGTCACCTTCATCTAAGAAAGATGGTCACGGTGAGGATTCTATCCGCCGCCCCATTCCCCTTGCTACCGCTTCGTAGCCGAGCATGCTAACCACTGCGCCACCGTTGCAATAGGTGGCAGTGAACAATACCTTCTAGTCTGTGCAACGGGATTGGGCCCTGCCTGGCAGGCTGCTCACTAGATGGTGCATGATAGGAGTGGCGCCACTGTCGGCGCTATGGAATCGCATCGTCCGAAATGGAATCGCTCTCGTCTGCGTCACCAGGCGAGACAGCAAAGCCTGGCCGGAAGCGCCAGTTCGACGCCAACGAAGTACGCAGCGCAACGCAGCGAAACGTGCGAAGCGAGCTGCAGCAGCGAAACAACGTGCCCCACCCAAGTTTCCGGCAACGCGAAAGGCAGAGCGAGCGGCTGCAGAGCGGGCACGGCGAGCTGCAGCGGCTGCAGCGAGTCTGCACTCAGCAACGTTTCGCCGCAAGAATAAACTCAGCGACATATCTCAGCGATAAGTAATGATATCCCATTTACACATAATAGGAATTACTTAGGTGCCCCCTTAGTTTTTTTTTTTTTTGCGTTGTATCCATAGAAAATTACCTAAACGTTCACGCACTGTTTCTCAAACCAGAATATTGGGCTCAACATGTTAGCGAAACAGCGTTAAGGGCCCCGGGCGCATAAAATCCCGTGTCGGAGGAGTTGTCCGTGAATGAAAATTTCCGTATATATTTAGGCACATGTATATGCGCCACGCCTTGCATCATGACATGCGGTATATGCGTGTTATATTGCCGTACCATTTTATCCCTAAAGATTCTCATACCTTGCCCTACATTCTCGACAACGTTATTCCACGGAATTTCGAGAATGACAGCGCACAAACAAACATCATGAAAGGAAACACCGACAGCGCATGCCCTTTATGCTAAATCGTCGCAACATTAAGTATTAAACTGCGACACAATAAAAGAGACCTGAAACTCATGGAGCTTTCTTTAGCGTGGCTGAGCACTAACTCCGGGATCGGCCCACGCAAAAGGCCGCGTCTCTACCAGAAAACTGGCCTTTCTGCATAGCGTTCGCCGCCAGCGCTTTCCGGCAAACATTACGGATACACAAGCTGCAGTTGCCGGGAAGCCTGAGAAGCAGTCAAGGATATTTTAATGCTATCGCGTGCCACTATTAAAGCCGAAGCTTAAGCGTCCTCCAAGTTTCTTCATCTTAATTGGAATCCACGGTGCTTACGTGAGCATACACTCTTAGAAATATTTACACCCTCTGGGGCGTATCTTGTCCCACAACAATAATCGTCATCTCTCTTGCCCACGTTTCCGTTCTTTAACGCTGCGAGCCCGGTACTTCTCAGTCACGAACGGCATGCGCGTTATCAGTGTGACGCAGCTTCTCGAAAGGAAAGTAGCGAGCACCGAGCTTTCAAGAAAGGAAACTCGGGCAAGACAGATGACGATTATCGTTGTGGGACAAGATAAGCCCCAAAGGGTGTAAAAGTGTAGTCGAGAATGTCACCATTCTCGGCTATGCGTGCACACTTGCTTCCATGCGCATGCTTCACCTTCAGTGCCTCAAAAGCGCCGCGTTTATCACTGAACTGCGCTGCTGCTAAAAGATGCAGTTAACATCAGCGTTCACGACGCAAGCGCCGCGTCGTGAACGCTGATGTTAACTGCATCTTCTAGCAGCAGCGCAGTTTAGAAACGCGGCGCTTTTGAGGCACTAAGATGAAGCACGCGCATGAAAGCGAGCGTGGAAGCATACCTAAAGGGGTCAGAACAGTAAAGGCATGATCTGAGGCAAATCCACAGCAATGCTGAGGCCATCAAGAGGAAAACAAAAGTCGGTCTGAAGCAAGCAAAAGGTAAACGAAAATTCCGAAAAGCAGCACTGAAGTAGCGTGGATGACATTTCTGAATGATGCTCACTTCTGTCTGTCTGTTCTTCTCTCTATCTTCTCTCTGTTTGAAGAAGCGGCATATTGTTTGTTTGTTTGCTTTGGCGCGAGAACTAATTAAATGGATATGCGCGCAATTTCCCACCGAAATAAGAAAGGAACATACAGCCAGAAAAACATGGTCGTCCCCAAGAGAAAGGCATAAAATAGGGAAAGAAATAAATACTAAGCGACGTTCGCAGTTAAGATAATGAAAACAATACTATTAAGCTCTGAGAGCTGCCGCCTAATTGCGACCCGACTCTTTCTCTGCTTAGTGCAAAAGTAATTAGCGCAGTGGCTCGTCCTCTGCTTTGGCATGGTCACACCATGTTCCATGCTCTGAGTTTCACGCTGTTTGACGGCAGCCGTAACCTTAAAAATATTTAATGAACGAAGTCTCCTTTGTCAATTTTTACAAGCCGCACCTTTTCTTTAGACATCATAGCACAATAGAAGAACGTAAGCTTATGATGGTAATGATTACGATAGAAATACATTACATGTGTCACTGCCAACTTGTCACTCATTGTTCTCCACCGAAACCGCTAATCAACGATGGTTCGTTCTCGACACCTCAAGGCAGAAGCCATGACAGCAAAGAAGCTTTTCCTGATTAATGCGCCTCCGTCCTCCTTTGGCGTGCTCACTAAGCTACGTGACTAGAGCCATGATTACAAGGCTCACTGGCGTGGTCATTCATCACACGGCTGGGTCGCGGTCACCAGCGCATCTAGCGACCCGTATTCGCAGGCCGCAATCACTTCGTCCGGAAGGGGCGCTCGACCCAGCCGAAAGGGCACAAGGGCGGAGACGATATTTTCTGCCACAAATGTCGCAGACTGCTTACTTACTTTCTCAAGAACACAGTGATGTCCTCATTTGGTTTACCAACTGTTCCGAACTGTTATCCGAGAACTTACACTCCTTTCAACCCAGCCATAACCAAGAGCGCTAAATCGCGTGCGGAAAACGCTCAGTTTTCGAGTAGAAAGGTCTAAAGTTGTTACCCTGACGCCATCACAGAGATCGCCAAGCGGAACGTGAAGTGGCATCCTCGTTTTGTTTGTTGGTGGCAATGACGCTAAGTCCGTGCAGTTATTAGCGCTGCATGGCTAAGAAATTGTGTTAATTTATACGTGGGCACATTTCTTGCGGTAATCGCACTGTCTATCTCAAGAGAGACACATGAAATGCGACACCCCGTTTTTGTACAGTTGTCCCCCTCTTTGTTACATTTTTTCGCCCCCCACCCTTGCTCCTTTTCTTTTTTACCTATTTTGGCTCCCGTCACCACCGGATTGACTCGAGGCGTAAGTTCATCGGATGACTTATCCCGCATATATGCTCTGCGAACTTGTTCTTCTTAGGCCACTGATTGCATTGTACAGCAAGTGATGCCTCCGATTGGGACCAGTACAGTATCACTTTGAGGTACTTTCTTAGAGTGCAACACGAGGAGCGCCATAACGTAAAGCTATTCCAATCTGTTTTTGTTCCAATTCTGCAGCTAGACCTCCACAAATGGTCAAACATTTTTCGAGCCACCTCACTTGGTCTGTCTGTTACGCGGCGTCATGAAAACCCCGACAACTCCCCGTCTGATAGATGACGTGTACACCGTGATTATGCCCATGATTAGGCCCAACAAGAGAAAAATAATTCTTTCATATTCTACGGTTTTTCGTCATTAGCCGTCCGCTATTTGTCAAACTTTTCTGGGGGCTTGGCCCACTTCGCCTGTCTGTCACGTGATGTCACAAAAACTGGGAAATCTCCCCCCGCCAATGTGACGTGTACGCGCTAAAGATGCATTATTATGCCGAACAAGTGGAATGTTTTTCGGAATACTCGGAGACTGCCCTTTCAGAAAGAAATAAAGGAGGGCTGTCCACCAATCGCTCTGGCACTGGCCACTCGGATCTAGCGGGGAGAATGAATTTCTCTGCCTATATAATAAACATTTTGTGTGCCACTCAGACGTTTCCAAGCCTTTCTGGCGTCGCTCTGCCAACTATTATTCGCTGAGGATTCATTTTAGTGGCACTTTGTAATTTCCGTTGCACATCGCCGCGATTTTGACCAGGCACTGCGAGCCAAGCAACGGGAAGCGGACAAATCACCGACGCCGGCACCTCCCTTCTCATCCCCTTATCTACATTCACTGCTCTAACTGGGACCCACCGAAACCCTCTCCACTTCTACGCACTCGTCGCCTCTTGTCAGCCAATTCCATAAAAGAAAACGCTCAAGGTAGGCTATGCTATTCGTTTTGAAAGTAAACAAGAAGTACCTCCTATATAAACGGGGAGAGCACTTGATTGGGTCAATAGGGCTCTTAAAACACTGCTGCAAGTGACCGCCCGACGCTTGCGCCGGCGACAAAATATATTGGACGTAAGGAAATTGCACTAAAATCAGAATCGAATAGCTTTACGTTAAACGGATCCAGTAATAGAGAAACTGTCTACCGGTGTATTGCTGATTGATAAAGAGGCTTTGTAGCGTGTTAGTTGCAAGTGCTGTAGCTGCATCTAAAGCACTCGTTATTTCTGGAATACCGAAGCATTCATTATTTGCTGGTAGTTGCAAGGATCTTGTCGTCACTTTACCCGCAATGCATTTCCGGAAGAAGTCACCGGCGATGCTAGTGAAAGGCTTCGCGATACTGCACGCGAAGTGACGCTTTCCTTAGCTCTGTCCTCTCTTTCAACGCGAGCACTGCACCACGTTGTCATAATTTAGGTGATGACTGATAGGCACCGCACGCTTCGTCGCCGCCGATTGGGTCACCTTAGAGGGTACAGATGCCTAGTGTACTAAGGGTATAGTTGGCTGAACCGGCATGTCAGAATGAGGCGTACCCACGTTCGATTCGAGCTCACGTAATTTCATGTATTTTTTTAGCTATAAAGCAACAACATTGTCATTCTAACCTGCTCGCTTACGAGCCCACGAATGCCGGCGATATCACGTTGGCCGCAAAAGTTGATGGCACGCTGGACTTCTGACCATTTCTGAACACGTTGTATTTTCACTAGCCCTGCAACTACACTGCGGGCCTTGCCATTGCAACATGCAGTAGTAGTTCGTGAGACCATGGCAGATCCTCGCGCTCTAAGTTGTCCGTGCCCAAAATTTTAGATATGAGGTCACAAGTTATGGCATTATAAATTTTTAAAAAAGGAGCCTGAGGCGCTTTTATCCTCAAAGGCATCTTTATTGTGGAGAAGCGAGCTTTCAAAATATGCACTTGCGGTTATTTAGCGGGCACCCAGTGCACATCACACGAGCTGTATTTCTTTCTTGTTTTTTTTTTTTGCATTCCGCCCTTTGTAATGCGGTCACCGAGGTCGGGATCGAACCTGCGACCTCGAGGAGCTCAGCAGCGCAACGTCATAGCCACTAGGCTACAGTGGTGGGTGAGGCATTTTTGACATTGTTAAGTCACTTACAAAGCAAAGCAGTAATCAACGCACGGCTGCGAAAAAACGACCACGACGGCGATGACGATGGAACAGAAACGATGCCGACGTTATGACGACGACATGGTTGATGATGATGACGAAAAAGACGGGATCGAAACGACATTTGGTTGACTGAAACGTATGAGAGGGAGGTTGAGAATAACTGCTGAGCTAAAAGCCGCCCTGAGAACCACCACGCCTAAAGCTGACCAAAGATATCTGAATCTGTGTCTTTACCGGCAAATAAGTACGACACTGCCAAGGACCCGGCGACATTGAAATTCGGCCACTCTCATTTACAGTTCACCTGCTCTCTCTCTCTCTTCCAACTCTTATATTTGTATTTCTCTTAACTTTCCCATGAGAACAAGCCTCAGTGAATGTTACTTTAGAAAAATACGTCTGATAAAACTTGCATTAAAAACCACGAACCCAAGCAAAGTGCTTGGACTTTTCTTTCAGCGGCGAAGATCGACGGAAGTTCTTGCACCACTTCTTCAATTATTTGGAGCTACATACTCAAGATCCACAAAGAAAGTTAGTGGTAAAATGAACATAGAAAAGTCGTGCAAGAAAGATCACCAGTGCGTTTTGTGTGGTACTGTGATGCATTGACATTTGATAGATTGCGAATGAATGCGCCGTTCCAAACCACTTTCAGCTCGCATTGTGCAAGTTTGATTTACCGTACTGTTCCAGCTGGCCTCGAGTCACTGAGCACGTATGCGGCTCCACAAAAGCCTTCTAGCTTTGCTCTGAATAAACGCGCTCTTCCATGTCCACGATGCTTGAGAGCTGTACTTATAGAGTTGTCGCCTCTTATTCCAGTGCTATGATATTGCCAGCGGCCATATTCCTTCTTTATTTATAGGGCCGGCACTTAAAAAAATGCAATTGTATAAAACAAGCAGGAAGTTGAAAGAATATACAATCACTCTGTGTTGTATTGTCTAAGGGATTCAATTTGCTCACCACTTCATGAAAAAGAAAGTAATTTGCACCTAGGATCTCCTGGGCATCACAGAATTATTCAGGAAACTACTTTTTGAAGCGCCGTTTCAGACGGATTTCTTTCTTTTCCTCTTTTTTTCTTTCTTTCTTTCTTTATTTCTTGCTGAAAATGTTATAAGAGCAATTTTTTTCAGTACAAGTACACCTATTTTCGGAAATACAAAGTGAAATTTATAATGTCCGCAGTATTAAGCATGCAACAAAAAGAAAACACTCGTGACAGTAACACTGACATCACTGAAATACCGGAGAGGCACATACCACGAATTTTTGACGTCAGTATTCCAGGCTTGACAACTGTCAGTTACAAACAATCAGGGTAGAAAATTCAACACTACACTATTATTCAACGCTATACTACTAGCCCACTATTTCAAATAGCACGAGTACATCAGCAGCCTTTCTGAAGAAACTGATATATCCTTACTGAAACAAAGCGAAATATAAATCTGAGGCATGCACTACTTAATCTTGATCCTCCCTATGACATAACTATTTCTGGCGCCGAAAGTTTCCTCGTAAGTTTATTTATCTGGAATAGAAACATCTGAAAGGTCTAACATCGTCGATTGACTTTCAGAAGTCCTTACTGAATTATCTTTGTCTGCCTTCAAACATGCACAGGAGTTATGGAAGGACCAAAACAAACATCGAAGCGCGCCGTACCGGGCTATACTTCACGTAGGAGTACATGTGCTGAAGCTCCGTCCCCGTACCCTTCCCTTCATTGCAAAGAATACAGTTCGCGATATCAATCAATATATATATATATATATATATATATATATATATATATATATATATATATATATATATATATATATATATATATATATATATATATATACGGGCGAACACAACCCAACGACGAAATAGTAGCTGAATCCCCGATGCAGAGTTGCTAGCTAAAGGCAGCATCGATCTCGCAGCACGCTGAGTCCATCATTTCGGGGGCCCTTACTATTCAAGCGCGATGATTATTTCAGTCGAGGAACGACACTGTGCTAAACCGCCAGAACTGACATTGCAGCTATCAAGAGAGGCACAACAAAAAAATAATTAGGTGGATACCACAAGAAGAACGCTTCAATCTTTTACGCTACTGATTTGTGCGTGAGCATAAAACGTCGCAGGCAAAACAATTTCATAATGTAGCTAATATTCGCCGTTAATGCGATTACGATTGCTGCAACGTAGCGACGCAGGGTATTGCCGCCGCAGGGACCAATTATGTATGAGGCGCGTACTGCAGCCGAGTTCCTCTCTCGCGCTTCCGCTGAACACGCTGCACCATCTAGCGATGCCTCCGCGAAGCCCGTAGGTGGCGCAGGAGCGAAGATACCTGTAGCGAAGATTTCCTGAGTATATATGACGCCGGCAAATTTTCGTCCACCAGCGGAGATAAGTTTAATGATATTTTGCCACTGGGGTATCTGCAAGAGCGGCAGATACAAAGTGGTACACATCCAGTGACCCAAGTTGGCATCAAAGAGGTTAACTGAAGTGCGGCACGTAACCAGTAGTATCAAGGGGTCGAGGATAGTCCGGTGGTTGGTTTCGAACTTTGTTCCCTCAGACAAGCATTCCCGATGCTGTACTCATTAGACCATATACTACCGAGTGACCCAAGTTGCTGGGAACACGGTTAGATAGAAAGTTAGTAGCCCGAAAGTGTCTCAAAGAATGTTAATCTCTGCTAGTGGGTTCTCTTTAATATTCAATAAACCGTTCTTGTCTCTCCAGAGCAAAAGACCAGCAACAGCTGAAAAGGACTCCACGGGCTTGTCACCTGCCGCACCGCTGGCGCGGCTCACACAAATTTAAGGGTGGAGGGGGCAGGATTTCCAGCAATCCCCCTTGGATTTGCAGATGATCGCATTAATAATAATTCTGTGACCACCCCAAGAAGAACGGCCCCTATTTGAAGCTAGTGTTTTGCGATTAAGAGGAAGATTTAGTTTCGGCCCAACTCCGACTCGGCCTATTCAAATACATGTAAAACGCAAACACGTTTTTCTGAGATAACTCTTGCACCGATTTTAATGAAATTTGTTGCATTTGAGAGAGAAAGTTAAATTATAGTTACTGTTGGAAGCGGAATTTCGATTTAGAGCCTGAATTTTGTTTTAAAATTTTTCACATATTTGACCGTTTGAAAAAATAGAAGCACGAAATTTTCAAATTCACAGCTCTGCATCAAAAACAGATATCGCGGTTCTGTAAACGGCATCCATTAGATTACTGAAAGCGAACAAATTCGATGTGTCATTTTACATCTTACGTGAATTTGTTACGTTGGGTACAAGGGTTCTGCAAAAGCTGTATTTTTGTATTAATAATTTTTTTTATATTCATGTGTAACATATCGATTTTGTCCGCTTTAGATGTACTAATAGGTGCAATTCACAGAATTGTACTATCGGTTTTCGTTGTTGAGTTACTGAGTTGTAAACTTGATAGTATCGCTTATTTGAACATTTAGACTTTTGTAAATTTTTGATAAAACATTGATGACCTAACTCAAAAATTCGAAACCAACAGCCACTAGATTTTAAGTTTTTCCTTTAAACGCAATAAACCTCGTCAAATTTGGTGCAGTGGTTGCCGAGAAAAACGAATTCTGCTTTTACATGCATTTAGATAGGAGCACCCGAGCTAAAGCTTCCTCTTAAGGACAAAACGTCACTCATAATAATATGACGACGTCAATGATCATTTCCGCTGCTTCATGCAAGCAAGATAATAGATGGAGATAATTTTGATGAAGCCTTATGCTCTTCACTGCAAAATAGACTACAGAAGCACTTGATTCAGGGAGTATTGTGATCTACTAGCGGCCTCATTGAGGCTCATACGCCAAACCTAGATATGAGTACGAGGAATTGAACTACTGGTGAAGATGATAGGAAAGATTTGTCAGTGGCTTTTAAGGAAGTGTAAGTAACATATTTAAGAACGCTAATCTTAGGCGTCCATTCCGGCGGCGAGCGTCGGTGTCGCGGCGTCGACGGCATAACCCAGCGAACGAGAACAGCGAAAGATGAAAGAGCGAATGCGGAGCAGAAGATGAAAAACGCGAGCGGTGAACGACAGAGACCAATGAGAGCGGCCCCTTCAGTGACGTGCGCGCGGGAAACGGGTGTCATGCGGACCCGCCCGACCGCTCGATGCGTACTCGCATCTGGTCTCAGCCGAACCACTCGTTTCGTACTATCGTCTGCTCGCTTCAGCTCTCGCTCGCGCTTGTTTGGTTTGCTTGGTTTGGTCTCGTTCACACTTGTTTCGACTGTCATAATTTGCGATTGTTGTGTAATCAGATTGTGTGCGGGAAGCCAATTGTGTAATACTTTCTGGAATCCACGCGGCACCAGCAATTGCACTGGAATTTTCGACGAGTCATCTATAAAGCGGTCCCGCTTGACCCGCAGATCAGATTCCCAATCAAGCCAAGCCAAGCCAAGCCAGCCAAGCCAAGCCAAGCCAAGCCAGCCAAGCCAAGCCAGCCAGCCAGCCCGTCCGTCTGTCTGTCTGTCTAGAAGTGAAACTGGCTATAACTGAAGTATCACCATTCTGCAACTGCGCAAGCATCTTGGACACTTCCATCAAGAGAATAGCCGCAAACGTGTGGCCATGCTCCCTCAATGCCAGCACCAGTCAAAGCGAGTGATCAGCCATTCTTGAATTCGCATATGAAAGTGCGAGGTGAATGTATTCAGTCCAGATCAGTCCAAGACCAACCATGAAGCCCTGCAAGTGAGCAAACTCCATTTAATACATATCAGGCAATGCTACTGAAGAAGGGAAAATCAGACATCCACCCGTTTGTAGCAGTTGCTACAAAGAAAACCCATACGGGTTCCTTGAAAGAAAAACATTGCAGCGACTAGCAGATGGCAGGGCGAAGTCGAATTTGTCAACAACTCGAAGCAAATGCAAGAATGTGACGTAATACATGTACGGACACTCGCAAGGTGGAGAGAAGTAATTAGAAGTAATTAGAAGTAATTAATTACTTCTCTCCACCTTGCTGCTTTCCGCAAAACTTATTACGTCAATGCTACTGAAGCTACGCTTGTAGTGCGCTCACTGAAGTCTCTCTCCACGCGTGTGGCAGTGTACTTGTTTTTTATCTGCGACGCTTTATACATAACTTGCTCCCAGACTACAACTACAACTTGCGGACGTAAGGTTACGTCAGATAACGTATTATATGTGAACGAGTAACATTTAGAGCAGAGTTACTGGGGTTTGGGATGCAGTGTTGTAGCGACTGCCACGACACGCCGAAACAAAGCTTTTTGGGGTGTTTCGCATGCTGTTCACGTAGTAATCTTGAGCTTCCGTTTGCGCTCTACTACATAACACTAATTTCTGCTTTGAACTTCAACTTGGTTGACCGTATCTCCGTATCGCCGGCTTATTTCATCAAGTAAGCACAACTTCAGCGTGAATAGTTCCTTTTATTAAGCTTACATGAAGTTGCACAACAAGAAAGAAGTCTGATACTTTACCCACTTTCCCAAAAATACCGCAGTGGTATTCGCCATGGTTCTGCAAAAAAAACGAGCGCGCAAATACACGACAAAGCTCGAAGCGTTGTACCAGAACTTGGACATGGAAGTGCAGGTGCTGCCTGCATATCTTAGTATAAATAGAAAATTTGCATACGAGTTTCCTTCACAGCCCTGCTGGGACCACCGCGAGTCGCTCCGTTTGTATAATCATAGTATTTTATTCGCGAAAACGGATCATTCCGCTCTGGTGCCTGAATTCTCTTCATCCCTTGTCCTTCGATCCGTTATACAGAGAGATTGCCATTTACTCAGTATGCGCTCCACCGCATTCTTAGCATCACGTGATCACGTTTGAGAAATCTCAAGCAAATGTGAAGGTAGTACACAGGTACAGTCGTTTCTCCAGAGACGGGATCCCTTCCTTTTCACTGCCTGGCTTCCCATCGTTCACGTTTCACGCAGCTATCCGCACTCTCCGCATATACGCTTTAAGGAAATGTACAAGGAACGCAGATCATTGTTAAACTACTAATATTCACGCATAACACTCATGCAAGACTCGGTCTAGCACCAATAGCGACTAAATCTTTTGAGCGTTCCATAGCCTTTAAATAATATTCGTATTTTGTTTTCAGCAGCTTTATCATAACTATTTTCTTCTGCCGAATATCGGCCCTGTCCTCGAGGTAAAATATTGAGGTTTCTGCTCGCCTTGTGGCATTTACATTCAATGAAAATAATTTTCCTTCAGTTTACTGCAGGTATTTATAACAAGGTACTTCTTCAGGAATGAAGCTGATTATGCCCAGCGGTCTGTAAGATATGTATTTCTCCCAGCTTTCATCCTAGCTAAAGCACTAGTCGCAAGCGAAAAACTGTCGATGTGTATTCCTATTTCTTTAGGCATCACTGAGCATTTGAATAGCTAAGGCTTAACCGTTTTCCGTATACGCCTTGTTTCTAACGACTTTCCCAATAGCAACAACATATACAAAGAAACAGAAATGTCAAGCGACCGCACGGGGGGAGACAGCCGTCATGTGAAACGCTGACATTGTCTCAAAAGGAAAGGACAATGTCGTTGTCAGTGCCCATCGAATGGACTGAAATAAGCGCGAAAAAGAGATGACTGCAGGTGATAGTGACAAGCAATACTCGCGATGTCAAGCAAATCACTGAAGTAACCAAACAATGAATGATGCAGGAAAGTGCAACCAAAGCTGCTTCGGATACTATACCCGATGAGATGGCTGTGTCCATAATGTAACGGTTGCAAATGAAATTACCAGTTATGATCGTTTATTTACGTTTCCTCTTGCGTACTTTTGCTCTTTTGGTAGATAATCATGGACTTTGCAGCCTTTGTGTCTGCCGAATATCTCACACATTTAGCTTGGTTTTAACGCCCCACGAAATACATTCTAGATAAGACCAGCGCTATGCGTCGGCTCTGCTTATCTCAGCGTGTCTCAGCTCAACAGTTCAAGAGTAATAAAGCCATACTCTCGGTGATACAATCTGCGGCATCCGCCGAATGTGGAACTCGCTTTCTAGCGCCTTTTCATACGGTTGGCCATTTTTACACCCATTGTGAACTGGGAGAGAGATTCGGCCATTGTGATGGGCATAGCGAGCGAATGAAACTTAAATGTCGACGGCCCAATCTCGGTTCCTAGCGCCAGCAAGTCACAGTAACGGAAAAAAGTTTTCTCCTTATAACCTCGGTCGTCTAAGCGTATGCAAATTCTCGAGAGGATAACTTCCGTGCATGCGTCGCTCCCGGGAGAAATCGACGGCGGGGGTACCAGGAGAAGCCAGCGCTGCACTCCGCTTTCGGAGCCCTGCCTGGAACCCACTTATCTTTTTTTTTTCAAGAACGTGCGCTGAACCTTACGCAAAATTTACGTGGCTAAGCATGCCCTTTCTGTGTCTGCCGGCGCAAAAGATGAAGTCAATTCAGTGTAAATAAAGGCAGCACCCTCGTCATACGAATTAATATCTTCGAGGAGTATAGAAGTTAATAGTGGAATGTGATCACCCAACGTTACCACGACAGTGGTAACTGTGGGTGACCTCCTGTTGTAACAACCCACTGTTTGAACAATACATCTAATAATGTATCTTGGCAATTCTATACCGTAAAGAACAAATCTATTGCATTTCAACGTTCCTTCACGCTCGTTTTTTGCCCGATGTGCATACCGCTTAGCTCGGCGTGTTCATGCTTTACAAAACCGGAAATAGAGCTTGGGAACAGAATGCAAACCTGCCCCCTCCTCCCACACACACTCACACACACATAAGCGCAAGATAAAAAAAAGGCACGCACATGCTCGCAGAACTGCGTCGACAGTCTGTGCAAGCGTAACGCAAGCGCATTCCAAGAGTCGCTTCACCTAAGAATGCAATCGACAGGATGCATTCTATTCACCGAGGCTCATTAAACATCATAAGGGAGAAAAAGGGGGTTCAAGAGTTCGTTCCCGCGAATGAAATGCTTCTCTTTTTACCCTTTCCAGACTGATAAAATAAACTTGAAGGTGCCCCAGCCATTTCAACAACAGTCGGTAAAAAGAACGCGAGAAATCACATCCGCACATTCTGAATAGGTCGTTCCGGAGATTGTGGCTTGACTGCGTTCGACCTCATTCGTCGCCTTTCATTTTCTCGCGCCCCCAAATGAACAGTGAGCGCGAGCTGTGGATTGCAGTTTCCAGAAATGGGCACGCATTCTTTTCTCGAATGCACATATGACACACTTGGCAAATACAGAAGAAAAGAAGTCGTTCCTGCGGGAAATGAAGTTCCGAGTTCCGCTTATCTTCCGCGCTTGCAATCGTATTCTATGTGGCGCTCGTGTTCCAAATGAATATTAGGGCCAATATACAGTGAAAGGCAACGAAATCACTTGGATTATCCAACGTCCAAATCACCTTCTACACAATTTAGGAGCAGTGGCAAAGCCAGGCTTTCCGCTTCATTGTTCAGCCCAAAAACAGTACTCGGCGCGCAAGTGATAAAAACGTCAATGAGAAAAGTAAGGTTTCTTCCTCACAAAATTATACGAATAGGTCAAGCGTCATAGCCAAAATGTTTCCGCAACCTGCAGAACTGCGAGCAATGGTATACAGCACTTTTATAACAAAGTTTGGTGATCAGGTAAACATAGCGAGGCCAACCTGCATTTGCGTAATTTCCGGAGGCATATTGAAAAGAGCTACGTACTTCGTGTGGCTAATGGACACGAGAGCCATCGATTTTGTTTTTGCATCACTATACTAATGTCTAGCGAGAACAAATTGTTTGAGCGAAAGAAACGTAACGTTAATGGAATTGAAGCTTGCACAAAAAGCACAATTTAAGGACCAACGCTTGCGTTGCACAAACTTGAACTGAAGCTGCGAAATGCGTACTGTTAATAGCCAATCAAAATTTTGCCCGTCATGCTTTTGCTTACCGAATGAATTGGTTAACGGCCTTCATCTCGACTCGCTGAAATCTTACATATTGATGGCAATATCACATAGTGTGGTCATGTAGGAAGTGCACAAATCCCAGTGTTCAAAGCAGATGGTAGTACGAATTTTGTAAATGCAAGCAATTCTAGCCCGCACAGTGCTGTCCGATTCAAACGACGCAGTAGCGGTCGATGTACCACCGGGCCAGTTCAACGTTGCCTCCGAGCAGGTACAGCTGGCTCACGTTGAAGGCTATCTCCCGCCGCAGATCGAACACCTCTGGCACTTCCTGCAGAGCCGGCGGTGCGGCGAGCGCCCTTTGGTACATGTGGAGCGCCAGGTGCAGGATGCCCAGCTCGTGAAGAGCGCGGCCTACGTTATAGAGAGCCTCCTGGCAACCGCTGCCCCGCGCGACCAGGTAGCGGCCCAGGAAAGCCATCCCCTGAGTGGCCAGCCAGTGATGGTTCTCTGAAACCCTCTGGGTTGCCAGGTGCACCAGGGAGATGCCGGCGCAAAACAGCAGCATTGGTTCCTCCTCTCCAACCTGTTTCAGCAGTTCCGTGTATTCCGCCAGGGCGTGCCTATAGTTTGCCGAGAGAAAAGCATTGTGTCCGTTGAGAAGCTTCAGCGGCACGCTGTTCTCGTGCTTGTAGAGTAGCCGGAGGTAGAAGCCCTTTTTGCGGTACGCCGGCATTTGGTCCGCCACGAGGCCCAGCAAGTTCCACGCGCGTACTTGCTCCGGATACTTGAGCACCATGGCACGGACGAGGGGGAAGCTGTGCTCTACATGGTACGGGTCCTGGTAATGGGCAAGAAAACTTAGGAACTCCAGCTCCTCAGTGCTCGTCGCGTCCCTGTTGAACAGGGGCGACACGAGGACTTCCGTGGCAACCTGCCTGAGATCGTCCATGCGGCCGCTTTCGTGCAGCGCTCGGTACAGCTCGAGGAAACACGCCTGCAGTTCGTCGAAAGAAACACCACTCTCCATTGGAAGCCAGCCTGTCGTGAATCCGCGCTCCTCATGCAGATCGCGAAGAGCCTTCATGCGACCCAAGTGAGTGGTGTTAAGGTACACTGCGTCGTATTCTTCTACGGTGCGGACAGACAAACAGTGCGCCTGCACCAACATCATAGCCGCCTCGATGAAAGCTTCGCGCGGTCCAGACTCCCACAGTAGGTGCGCCCTACAAAGCAGCACGGACGCCGAGTCCTGCTGCTGTTCCGGTGTACTGTTGTTGGTATCCTGCAGATATCGCGCGTCTGTGGCGAGGCAGTTGATGGCACGCTGCCGATGCCCCTGCGCGTCTAACAGCTGGCCCAGGGAGAGGCGCGCCTGCGCATGGCGCGGTGCCAGCTCGCACGTGCGTTCGTACGCCTTTGTTGCATCCCCGTATTCGCCCAGTCGCTGCAGGCATTCTGCATACCGGAACCAAACAGCCGCCCGCCCATAGTTGCGAGTGCGCACAAGGACGCGCAGAAGAGGTCGAGCATCGTGCTCGAAGCCTTTATCCATGAAGGCCTCCGCCACGTCCAGCAGAAAGCCACCCTCTTCTTCGGGGTTCAGTTCGTGCTGCAGCTTTCCCACCAGATCCATCACGAGGTGCCGTGCACCCAGATGTATTAGACACAGCACTAGCTTCGTCCTAATATCAACGGGAAGCTCAGCTGGTACTAGGCATCTGTCAAAAGCGACTAGGGAGTCGGCGAGTAGCTCTGCGGATATCGTCTCGTGCCCCTCAGGAAGTGGCAGCAGCTCAACTCCCCAGAGGCTGTGAAGCAGTAGCAGCGCCTCTGAGTGCATTTTGAGTGCCAGTTGTATCTCCAGCAGCGTGGTGATATCTTCAGTGGGGACGTGCGTGGGGAACTTAGTCGCGACGTTTAGGAGCACTCGCGCAGCTCCAGCCAGGTTGTCCCGCTTACGATAGACGGCCACGAGGCGTCGCGATAGCTGCAGGCACTCGGCCGGTTCGTCCATTCGGCGGGCGAGGGCTGCGCATGAAACCAGGGCGCGGCGCTCGTCGCCCAGCTGCTCGTACAGCGCACATAGCCAGCGCCGCAGCTCCAAGTCGCGCGGGTCTGCGCGCAGTGCCTTGACGAGGCACGAAGCTGCTTTACGCATGAGACCATGCTCCAGGCAAAGCTGTGCCAACCGGCTCCACTCGCACGCGTCCTGTGGGCCCAAGTATGCCGCGATCAGGGCGAACTGCAGCGATCGGCTGGGCTCATGCAGTTCCTCGTAGACCATGGCGAGCGTCTGGTAGGGAAGAGGCGAAGTGGGCGCCAGCCGCAAAACTTCCAGGCACATCTTGACGGCATCCTCGTGACTACCTCGCGCGAAGCACACGTTCGCCTCACCCATTAGTCCCTGGAGATAGCGCGGCAGTTTGCGAACGTCCCTCTTTTGTGGGAGCTGATCCTCGCTGACGTCGTTTTCCAGCGAGTCATCCTCTTCGGAGTCTTCGTCCTCTGACGCGAAGAAGGAGTCCGCGAACCCTGTCATCTTGTCGAACGGGATATCTGCATCGGTACAATTAGCGTAGAGCCTTTCGTTATGCCCTCCGATATCGTCCGTATCAGTCGCGTCACTGTCCTCCGATAGGTCTGGCGTCGTGCAGCAGCTAACCGAGCTTTCCGACGACGTGTCATCGTGAAGCAGGCCACCATGCTGCAGATTCACCTCTAAGGCCCTGTATTCGTCCCACTGATCGTCGGTGATTTCACCGAGGATGTCCTTGAACGGATCCGTCTCGTCAGTCATCACCACTGCCCGGTGGCCAGCTACGTTTCAAATCACAAAGCCCCGGCGAACTGTTCACTTCTTCTTCTTAGTCTTCCAGTGCCCACACATGGAAGCTACCTCGAGACGGGCTAGCCATATATCTAAAGAAAAACAATAAATATGCAGATCCAACGCGCATGTAAGAAAATAAGTGAAGCGAAACTTTAGTAAAGGGGTTAAATAAATATTTTGCAGATAAGGGCAATGCCCACAATTTTGTTTAATTTCATGCTAGGCTACGTGTAATGGCATGTCAATATTTATTTTATCTAACTCAAAGGTGATGATGCTTGTCTGGGGAATGACCGGTGATGACAGGTGTATGCACAGAGAAGTACGACAAATATCTAGCTACATTCAAGGATTTTGTATCTGTCATGTCACAGTGGCACACACTCATTTTGCAGGATCGGCAAATACGGACGCACACCCAGTGGTACATAACGAATGGCTAAATAAAAGTAAATCAATCTGTTAATTATTGTCACTTCTACTATTTGTACATGACTACCTAATATCTCATCCCTAATTTACTAAATTCAATTTAAGGTTTCTTTCCTTTTTACCTACTGCCGCCCAATTCATGACCGATCCCCCGTAATGGGTTGAACCATAACAATAGCCACAAACTAAATCAAAACAAGTCCGTCTCATAGAGCCCAATATCCGAAGAAGAAGAATGATGATTATTGAATGAATGAACGTTATTCCCCTTTTAAGAGAGGGGAGGGGCCGGGGAGAGAGGGAGATCTAAGTACTCCAGTCCCAGCAGGCTTCCGTCACCACATTGTGTGGTTAGAAGTCCGTCTACCAGTCGTGGTAGGCCTCTGCTACCTCCTCAGCCCACCTCAGGACTCGGTCCTGTAGGGTGGGATCGGAGCTGCGCAGGGCAGTCTCCCACAGCTCCTCGCTACTAATTAATGGTTTAAGCGTGCGGGGTGGGGTGGGGGGTGTTTTGATGGGGCATTGTCACATGATATGGGAGAGATCTGCTATCGGGATAGGGCAAAAGCGACACTTGGGTGTCGGGTATGTGGCGGGAAAGAATAAGTACAAAGGGCGCGGGGTAAGAAAAGTGCGTGTTTGTAGTTGGCGCCACAGTATTTCTCTCTGGTGCGTTCTAGGCACAGAGAGAGGTGGATACATTAGGTGTTGGTGTCTGTAATGCGTGCAAATTTCATGGAATGTGACGAGTGTGTCTTTATTGGTGTGTTGTTGGGAGTCATTGGGTTCTACAGTTAGGCCTATATTTGCGGCCGCTCGGTCCGTGAATCCTCGAGCAACGGCATGAGCCATTTCGTTGCCGTGGAGTCCTTGATGTGCTCGAGTCCATACGAGAGCGGTGTCGTTTTCTGGTGGGTGAGCGACAAGTAGAGAGTGCGTTAGGTTGTTAATGTAGCCGTTACTGAAGTTCCAGATAGCAGTCTTAGAGTCACTAATGATGACGTCTCAATCGGGTAGCCCTGATGCGAGTGCAATGGCGGCGTCTTCTGCGTCGCTCGCCGAGGTGGTCTTGACTGATGCTAAACAAACAGTGTTGCCCTGGTTGTCTAGGACCGCTAGAGCATAACGATGTCTAGGGGTGTAGGCTGCAGCGTCCACATAGTAGACTCCTTCAGCCTGTCCGTAGCTGCGTTGTAGCGCCTTGCCTCGAAGTTTGCGGCATTTGACGTGAAATTTGGGGTGCATGTTTCTGGGTAGGGGCTGGATGTGGTATTGGCCGTGTATGTTCGAGGAAGTTGATGTCGCTTGCTTTCGTTGAATAGTGGAGCATGATGAAGTTGTCACAGGATCTCACGTTCAGCTTCAGTAGTAGTGAGTCTGTGGTATTGCGATGATAGATGTGCTTCGGTTAATTCTTGAAGGGTATATAGTGTGGCCGTGGCCATCACCCTATGTGTGGATGCTATAATTGAAACACCAAGAGCGACTTTGTGTATCATGTGGATCAAGCAATTCACAGTATCCTCTTCCTGCTTAGAGAGCGAGAGATATGGTAGTGTGAAGGTGATTTCGCTTAAGACAAAAACCTTGATTAGCTGACTTAGCTCCTTCTTAAGAAGCCCTCCGTGTTTGTTGGAGATCCTCCCTATCAGGCGGAGCGTATTATCTACCGTTGTTTGTAGTGCTTGCACGGTATGTTGATTTGCTCGGTTGTGTCGGAGGTGTAATCCTAGGACCCGTATCCTTTCTACTTGGGGTATAGGGTGCCCTTCAATCATGAGTTGGATATTCGGGGCTGAAGTCCTGAAGCGTCTCGTGATTGCAATTCACGAGACGCTGTGATTTGGTGGGGGAGCACGTGAGATTCAACTCGTTACCTACTTGTTCGACCTGATCAATTGCTGCTTGGAGGGTGTCTTGGATGTGCCCGCCAGAACCTCCGGTCATCCACAGCGTAATATCGTCCGCGTACGGTGTGAATCGGAGGTCAGGAATCTTCTTGAGAGTGGAAGCTAAAGGTGGCATAGCCAAATTGAAGAGGAGGGCGGGGGAAAGTACTACCCCTTGGGGCGTGCCAGTGCTTCCTAAACTTATTTGGCCAGATTGTTCGCTGCCTAATTGTAGCGTCGCAGTGCGCTTCGTGAGGAAGCTGCGTATATAGCGGTATAATCGCTCCCCGCAGTTTATACTGCTAAGTTTGCGTAGTATGGCCAAGTGGGACACGTTATTGAAGGCGCCCTTGAGATCGAGGCCGAGCAACGCTTGTGTGTCACGTGCGTCGCTCGGTTCGATAATGTCTTCTTTGAGCCTTAGTATTACATCCTGACAAGGAAGAGATTTGCGAAAGCCAGTCGTTTACGAAGGGAACAAGTTATTATGTTCAATGTATTTGGAGAGGCATAGGTGGATTACGTGCTCCAAGATTTTCCCTATGCATGAAGTGAGAGAAATTGGACGGACGTTATCAATGTGAACTGGCTTATTCGGCTTTGGAATGAAGATCACTTTGGCTGCTTTCCATTGTTGGGGTATTTCCCCCTTTCCGAGACAGTGGTTGTAATACTCAGTGAGTTTGCCTATGGATTGCTCATCGAGGTTGCTAAGCGTTTCATTGGTCACAGAGTCTGGAGCTGGTGCCGCGGTGGTTCGCAGTTGGTTGAAGGCATGTCGAACCTCCGCTTATGTGATGGGACTGTAAAGCTCCTCATTCAGTTTACCAGCATAGTTTGGCATAGGTGTTTGCGTAGGAGGGGGCATATGTTTGGAGGCCAGGTTGCTGAACATGATCGGCAGGTGGGTTGCATGTTCATGCAGCAGTTTATTCATCTGGTGGTTATTGTGCATCCTAGACGTGGTGGGGTCGAGCAGGTGCCGAAGCAATTGCCAGGTCTTTTTAGTGCTGAGATTACCATACGCTCCTTCGCAAACCTGAGTCCATTGCTGTGCCGCAAATTTGATAGCGTATTGTTGGATCTGAGAGTCTAATTTGGCGATTCTGATTCGGAGTTTGCGATTGAGTTTGTGATTCGGAGATTGTGATTCTCTTAGACAGACTACTTCTGCGAGAAGTGTCTTTGTCTCCTGTTTCCTATACATCGTAACAATATGATTCACCATTACATTAACAAGTCGGTGCGCTTTAGAGATACCTGTAAGCCGACATCATATGTACAGGTCTGATGTAGGAATGCATTTTTTGTTACTCGGAACAAATGTGTGCATACTTGTACTATATGTAAGACCGTTCGCAAGTACTTTAATTCAGAGCATATATAAGGTTTCTATATAGATCGACAAACATATCCGCCGAGATTCTGAGCAACCCAGATGCAGCCTCGCCAAGCCGCAGGGAAGGTAGGCCAAAAAAATTGCTTAATTGTATACAAACCTGGCGCGTATCCTCATTTTTACTTCATGTAGGCGCAATGTACTCCCGGCCAACGCTCGGCCATACATGGTTACACATGGTCCTTTCCCTGGTAACCATGGTATCGCTGGTCATTAACTACATGCTAGTAATGGTGGCGAAAGTCCGTTAGACCTAGGGCGCTATCCAGAAAGCCGTCACTTTTGCGCCATTTTGTCAAATTCCATGCTGCCTGCTTTTGAGGCCAGTCAGACGTAGTGCAGCCACCCTGGTAACTAGTCAAAGCAGTGCGCATGGCGAATTTGTCTATGTGAGGGAACTTCAGGTTATCTGGAATAGTGCCGCTAAAATTCGTCAGAAAAGTGTGATACGTCCCAGGATCCCTGTATCGTGCACTGCTCGCAGACACGAGTCCCGGGTCAGAGTTAAATGCGCAATGGTATCACCCAGCACTCCTCTCAATCAGCATGCCGATTAAGCAGAACCTATGTGTGCTGAGGCCCACCGTTCATCGGCTAGTAAGAAGGAAACAGGCCGACAACAAGCGATTTACGTATACAAGGACTGTGAATTATACAGGCCACCTCTGTCAGTAGTTGCGCGTGATTCCCTCAGATATGACGCCCGTTTCTCATGAAGATATAATTTCGCTTAGATGGGGAAAGCCGAGGACGCCTTGAAGAACCAACAACGTTGCTCCGTATGTTAATATGCTTGCCGGATCTAATTTACTTTCTTGTATAGCTTCATGTGAACGGACCATATAGTTTTATATAGTATTGTCACATAATACTACGGCAACAACTACTAATATTAATTTAAAGGAAGCCTAGACTGTCAAGCCGACACCATCGTTGTTTTCGTTAACGACTCGGGTATTTGTCGTCCACGACACTCAGCGACTCAGTTCGCGTTGTCGTCCTCATCTTCCGCGGCAGCGGCAATTAAAGGCCACAAGTCGGCCACCAAAACCGCTGACACGAAATAGGCTTCGAGTACGCGCGGCAGTGTACACAACTGGCATGTCGGGCGCAAGCGCGATCCGGCTCGCTGTTTGAAGATTCAACGAGTACATTTGCTAAGTGTAAAGCTCAGCTATATGCTATAACATCTCCAGAATATCATTAAAGCTTGTTTTTTTTTCTCTCTCTCTCAGCGCAGTTCAACCGATGACGGTTTTCACAATTCTCGAAATATAAATTGCACGCACACGTGGAAGAGAGCGTAAAGTGTGCTCCAGAAGTGAAAATGCACCGGGCCCTCAGAATCATACGACGCTATTATGACCGCAGACGCTCGAGCTCCTCTACAGCTTTCGTTAGGCCTAAAGCCATCTGACGGTGCACAGAAATGGTTTGAGCGATAGTGATAAATCATTGCTAGCACGTTGTCGTCGTGATTATAGGAAACTAGTCAGACCAAACTGTTTATTTCCAAAAACTGGTTTACTGGTTCTAAAGTATACTGACGATGGTGTTTTCTGAGAAAGGTGGAATCTATGGATGTAGCGATATTTTTCCGCTGTGTCAGTAGCCTGCCCAAAATCTCGAACAGGGGCTTCCGCGCAAATTAGGTCTACGGCCACAGCCTGCCTTGACCTTTTCGCGGATGCTCCTTCTAAAAGACTGTAGCAGCACCGACGTCCAGGTAGATGAGTAGAACGGCGGCTGGCTAGGGACAGGCCATTGCCTATAGAAGCGAAGCAGGCTTAGGCGTGGCTGGGCCATTTATCCGCCAAGCAAAGACCGTCAGCTATAGGGCCTTCTGCTCAGTAAAAAAATATATCCTCCTAATTATTGTGACTCATTTTCATCACTGATTTTGCACGCCACAAGATAATTAATTTCAACGCGCGCGAATGCCTTGTACAAAACCGTCTGTTAATGTGCTTAGCATTCTTGAGGTACATTATGCACTTCCCTGGGTCGGTCGGTGGGTCTGCCTGTAGTCTGTGACCGTTATTACGCCAACTTGGGTCATCGGGTATTCCATGGTCTAATAGGTACAGCACTTCGGGCTGCTGTTCTGAGCAAGCAGAGTTCGAAACAAACCGCAGTACAACATGGATCTCTGGGTATGTGGCACTGGGTACGACCCAATCTTCAATGAACTTCTTTGACGCCAACTTGTGTCACTGTGCACGTGCCACTGAGTATGGGCCGCTTTACTATGAGCTTCCTTGACGCCAACGTCACGTGGACGTTGGCGTCAACGAATAACGTGGACTACGCCAACTTGGGTCGGTGTGCGTGTGCAAATATATGTGTGTGCCGCTCTTCGACGAATCCATTTGACGCCAACTTCAGTCTCTCGGTGTGTGTCAGTGGGTATATATGTGTCGGTTGGTATGTGCCGCTCCTCATCGAAAAAAAATTATTTAAAGTTCATCCGGTGCTGGGCGGGATGAACCCACGTCTCACATATTTAGGCTACCTTGTCTGAATTCCCACACGTGCCACGCGCGAGGCGCGAACTTCGCGTCGGCACCGCTAGATGGTGGAGAGTATGCAGCAGGAAACGCGAGGGAGGAGCCCAGCTGCACACTCGCCTCATAAATGACGCGTCTCTGTGGTATAGAGCTACGGTGTGGGGCTGCGTTGATTCAATGCTAATCGCATTAACGTCGGCGTTCATCGCGAGAGGGGTTCTAACAGAATTATGCGTTTTACATTTAAGTGCTTAGCAATGCTTTCTCCGGAGAAAGATTAAAAGAGACGCTTTCTTTGGTCGCGCTTTATGAGTGAGAGCATTACGGCTTCACAACAAATAAGCCTATACAGACTGCAGCTCACGAGAGCATATCCATATTTAGAATACGGATATGCAATCGCGGACTGCGTGCGCGACGTGTTTGGAATGCAACACCATCGAAGCATGGCACGGGGGTGTGCTGTAATCTCCTGCATAGTGATTGTCTCTGCAATCGCATTAGTTCTTCCTCTTGTTTACGCGGCGGCGGTTGTTTTCTGAAAGTAGAAAGCGCAATCTCTTTTCTGCCTTCCCGATCCCCGCTGTTCGCGTTATTCAAAAAGGGTTTCGAGCTCCCTTGTGCTTTGATCTACTTGTTTATTCAGTAAAGTGCGCGTTTAGCTAAGACAAACAAACATCTCGGGCGCTACGTTGTACATACATTTTAGTCTTTCAGCAGAGGAGTTGTGTCATCAAAACTTTCGTCCTTTTTTGTGCTTCTGTCTTCTATCTCGACAAGTGCGCAACTACATAAGGTGTGTTTCTTTTTATGCAGATATTTCTTTTTAAAAAAAGGCTATGAACGTAACTAACGTGGCGTTTTTGTGGAGGTGTTTCTAGGCGAGACGGATGAACTTTGCCGCGAATAACGTGGACTTGCCGAAAGCTAATAAAAACATTTTATTTACTTTACTTTTAGAGTCGTGTTAGTGGTTGTTTATATGGCAAACTTGGAGGCACTCACACTTTAATGCAACCTCCTTTTCTTAATCTTAAATATCGCAACTAATTCGAGATATTCATCAATGAATTTCGACGCTCAATTCAGGCAATATTGAAACAGATCCCACCGGGAGCGCAAAAAAATACCCCACCTCGCTATTACATCAGAAAGAAAGAAAAAAAAACCCGTGACGAAAAGCCTGACGAAGTTCAAAACCGACCGTCTCAAGCAAATATCACCCCGTGCTGTATCAAAGTTTTGCGGCGACATGCCTGATTCAAACTGTGTCACGCGATTCGTCACGGGGCGTTTCCCTTTGCCGTAGCAGAGGGGCGTGCCCGGTTTTGACATTTCCTGGATCGAGCGTAGAAATTCGATAAATATATCTAATTAGGTGCAATTTCCTTGCACAAAAAGTGGTACAATAGAATGTGACTGCCTCTAAGTTTGCCATACAAACAGCTGCCACCAAGGCTTTATGAGAAAATTTATTGAACACATTTTTCTTTAATTAGTCTCCTGAAACTCACTTTACAGGAAGCGGTCCACACCGTGAAATGCTACGGGAGTGATAAGGAACTCTCGTGTCCACTGCAGAAATCCGAGTTGATCCTCCTGCGCGAATTTTGCGGCACGCAGAACATTAAGAACCCCCCACCCAAAATCACTATACCCTTGAGCAAACAGCCTGTCCTCGAGGTCCACATGACCACGGTTCTAGGTCTTCACATTCGAAACACCGGATGCAATGAGGAAACAGTTAGTCCACTGGAGACCACAGTCTTGCAAACCCTTAGCCTCACCACCAGGATAAGTAATATGTATGCGGGCATGAAGGAGCCGAACCTGCTTCGGCTGGTTCAGGCCTTCGTACTTAGCAGAGTTACTTAAATAATACCCTATACATCCGCCTCATACGAGCAGAGGGGACCAGGGTCGATACGCTGCTGCGGAAAGTGTACAAGACGGCTGCTGGTCTCCCCGTGCGGACTCCTACAGCCAAGCTCTTTGCTCTATAGGACTCGAGAACACATTGGGCAATATGATCGAGGCGCATCTCCCGGCGCAATACGAGAAGTTATCTCAAACCCCGTCAGGCCGCTTCACGCTTGTCGAAGCTGGCATCCGCTACACTCCTGTCCTCGCCTTCAAGGTCAAAATCTCGCCTGACCAGTGGGGATCCCTCAAAATTACTCCCATCCCCTTATACATGCATCCTACCCATCACTCAAAAAGACGGGCAGTATGCTCCCAAACCTTACACACTCGTTTTCAATCCAATAGGAAAACGGCGTACGTCAATGCGGTAGAGATCCCGGATCACCTGGAGTTCTCGGTGGCCGTCGTCAACTACGAAGGTCAACTTAGGTAGGGAGGATTGGTAAAGACGTCTAACCCGGAAGAGGTGCTGGAAGCGGCCGTATCAGCCAACCCCAATACTGACATCACAAGCGACTCCAAATCAGCCTTTGTAATTCCACGCAGGGACGCATTTCCCCAATCGACAATTCAATGCTCAATCATAACTATTAGCATCTCACCGACCAAATTCTCTGGGCTCCAGCCCACACCTCGCTCCCCGGCAAAGAGGCCGCCCACGACCAAGCTCGAGCGTTCGCCATCCGCAGGCAGATCCCAATACTAACCGGAGTTCAGCATATAGAGACAGAGATGATGGGGCCGTCGATGCGCGACCATATGGCAGCGTATCCGTAAATAGCTCAACACTATTGGTTGGCTAGACTCGAATATCCCTCCACAGATTAAACCCCAACTAAAGGACAGGAAACTGTCTTGAGGCAACTATAAACGAATACGTTCCCATCCCCATTAATCTAATCATCATCATCAGCCTGGTTACGCTCACTGCAGGGCAAAGGCCTCTCCCATACTTCTCCAACTACCCCGGTCATGTACTAATTGCGGCCATGTTTTGCGGCCCCTTAATATACTGACACATAAACCCCTACATATACTCTACCTACAGTAAACTCTACCTTGCAGAAGGAGCAGACCTCAATACCATTTTATGGGGTTGCCCTCACATGCCCCAAAATTGCAAACTCCGGGGCTTGCGAATCGCTACTCCTCAGCAGTGGGAACTCTGCTCGGATTCAGACGTGCCAGTCTTGGTCACGTTGCGAACAGAGGCAGCCGCCAGAATCCAAGGAATTCTGGCTGCCTGACCACAAGGGGCCTTCCGCCAATTGACATTTTCGTCCCATTTTAACATGGTTTTGAATAAAACATTTTCCACCTACTCCTCACTTTATAAGCGGCAAAATATGTCTGCCTAGCCAAGAAACTAGTCTGCAAAAGCACGCTGCTCGCCGCGCTCATAGCCTTTTAATGAAGAAAACCTGTATAGTTTAAGAAACGTTGCAGATTCGCCCGAAAGGCGAAGCATCGATTGCTATAGCAATTTATTCGACAGCAATGCGGAGCTTTATCAGCCGTATAAACTTATAAACATTCGTTTACTAACAGAATTAACAAGCATGGTGTCACGCGCGCACAGGCAAACATAAACACATCTCACTCGACGACTACGGACACTCGCTGTCAGAAAGCTGGCGTGAGGAAGAGCGGCAGCAGCAGCGAGCCAACTAACCTTCGTGCTGCCTCCTGCTTCAACGCGACCGGCGAGAACACAGCGTACAAGAAGCTATCAGTCCTCGACCTACACACTCTGTACCCATAGAAGATCGCTTTCAAAATAATGTCTGCGCGGCCGCGCTCAGCCACGCCACACGCAGCTACCGCCGGAGTGGAATGCACCTCCCACCTCCCCCCTGCTGCCTTGCGCGCGATGGAAAACGGCGCGCTTCCTCTCCGACTTCCTCTTCCACGCGCAAGATCGAGCCACCACCCTTCTCGGCTCCCACTTCCGCGCTTTCACTCGCACCCACAGCTTACGGCGCGTGGCCGCTATGTTATCGCATATGGACTTTATAAGGAACGACGGCGGCGACGACGGCAGTGATGACGCCGACGACGACGTAAATGCGCTTGGACTGTCCATATAATTGCTGTTTCAGTCAGAAGCAAATGCCATCTATATGTGGTTTAATTCTAAGAGCCTCGGTTTGATCATCTCGGTGTAACCGTAGCTCTTCGGAAATTACTTCGGCAAGCGCATAGCATAGAGCAAATAGTAACCACACATATTTCCAGTGCACGTTTACCCGTGACAGAGCGCGTCACAAGCTTTTCTGAAGTAAGCCTGAATCGCGATTTGTCGTAATGACAAGTTTGCTGTTGTCATGACAGAAATGTCCTTACCATATAACATACAAACGCGAGACTCATGGCGGAATCTGCCGTTTTTAACTGCGTCATATAATACTATTTACTTTAAAGCGAATAGTATTCTTCGCTTACTTCAGCCGTTTTCAGTTTATCTCTCTATCTAGTTTCTTACGCCGACCCAGTGACCCAAGTTGTCTCAGTGCTCAGGCCGCTAGGTTTGCGCTCCTGGTCGTGATGCCATTCTGGTCGTTTCAATGCAGCCATTCCAGCCTCGCAATCCTAGTCTCGTCATACTGTCGTCGTCATCTTCTTACCCCGGCCCAGTCACCCGAGTTCCCTAATAGCATGGGCCAGTAGGTATGGGGTTACGGTCGTGAGTTCATCGAGGTCATTGCATCGTCGACATTCCATCTTTGCCATCCAACACTCGTCGTGCCGTCGTCATCACGCCATCGTCGTCACACTGTCGTCGTGTTGTCGCCACGCTCTCGTTTTATCAATGTCATCATTTCAGTAGCGTCATCCCCTTGTCGACATGTCATCGTCGTCATATCGCCTTCGTCGTTCCGTCATATCAACTTTCTTCATTATACCAAAACGGCAAGTTGGGCCAGTTGGTTGGAATTCATAGTAAGTATCATTACAGCGCAACGCAAGACAAGTACAAAAGAAGGTATAAAACGAGGACACGGCTCCGTGTCGTCGTATTATACCTTCCTTTTGTCCGTATATTGTGTTGCGCTGTAACGAACCTCATTTTGTTCATTGTACTCTAATCATACTGCCATCATGCAAACGTGATTATGGTGCTCTTGTCATGTCGTCGTCAGCCGCTATCATGCCGGCAACCGATCAGCTGCGTTTTCTGCTGCCTCTGGGAATGACGACTTCGTTGCCATGACTTCCTACAACGTTGACTCTACGAACTCTAACGAGGTTTTCGGCCGAGGAGAGCGGGATTGGATTCGATTGAACTGGATTTCTATCTACGATGGCGCATGCCCACTGCGGGCGATTGGCCAAGAGTTGGATGGCATTAGAAAGATGTGTTAATACTAAAATTGGTAAAATTGTCGGGAGGAAATGAATAAAAATAACGTTTGGAGAGTTTAGGAGAATCACCTTGAAGCAACTATGAATTCTTCCACGGCTTAACAAATATCCCTATGGTATTTTCTGAGAGAGGAGGCTCCTAGAGAAAGAACATTCAGAATGAAAAATTTCAAACTATGTCGTCGGAACGTTGGTTCTGAAATGTTTTTTTTTTAAGAAAAAAAACGGGGGCAGAATAAGAAAAAAATGATGTATGGTCTCATCTTGTCCCCAGATTTGGTACCGAGAGGGGAGGGCACAAAACAAGCCCTGTGACGATAAAAGTTTAGTACTGGTGTTCGGCGACGTAATTGGGCAAGGGAACAGCAGGTGTCGATATTCTGGAAAATGAGCTGTAGTTGAGTTCAAAAAGTCTTGAGCAATTGCATATCTTCTTAATCTAGCAGTAGTTAGTTAAGCTGCAGATAATTGAAGTAAAGGTAATACAGAGCCGTTGAGGGCCGTTGTCGCAAGACTGTCAGCCATTTCGTTCATGAATATTTTCTTATGTCCAGGCGCCAAAAGTAATCTAATGAAATTTATGTTGACAGGCACTAGAAAATTAAATGTACGTAAAACGTTAGTTCCGCTAGTTGTTGTGAGCGATGAGCATAAACAATCCTCTATAATGACTTCCATCGATATTGACGAATTTAGTTTGCTTAAGGCTAACACTACAGCTAGAAATTCAGCCAGAAATACCGATAAGTAGTCCGGAATCCTGATTGAGAATGGCCAGTCTAGAGCAGGAGCGAAAATGCCACTTGCAGATTTTTCTCCAAATTGTGAGGCGTCTGTCGCAAAAACCGTATTTATAGATAAACTTAATAAATGGTCTTGTAATAGTCCATTCATTATATTATCAGAAAAACGCTTTGCATTGTTTATGTAGATGTCATTATAAATTATTTTAAGCTCTCTCGCGCATCACAAATAGGTGGCACCTCCCAGATACACACATTTAAGGGATTAATAAATGTTTGGACAAAGATCACCTGTGTTGTAAGAAACCAAGGCCAGTGTACTCCGAAGAATAATGCATTCTGGGAAATAAATATGTTTTCCAATCTGCTAATAGGAGCTGCGTACATATTTAAGAATTTTTGCACCGTCAGCAAACGAGATCTGCACAATATTGAGGGCAACCTGACTTCTAGACGTAATACGTTATTAGCAACAAATTTCGGTAATCCGCAGCACAATTAATCGCAGGGCTTCCCGTTCAAGCAGAACAAGGGGGCCTAATTTACAAGCTGGTGCCCCAGGAAATAGTACACATTCAAATTCTAAAATGAGTCGCGCATACATGTGCGAGATGTCGCATCTGCTGAAGGACGAATCCCAACATAAAAACCTAACAACTGTTTCTTCGATTAGCGATGGCAGCGGACGAGCATACCAACGCTACGCTCGTCCCGGCAGCGGAAGGGAAAAAGCAAACCTTCCCGGCCGGGCAGCCTGTTTTTGTGGCCACCGTCGGTGACGCATACCTCGGGTGACGCAGCACTGGCGCTGTGTTTTATCGGTAATGCAGTCCAGCGTGTAGCCGTGTTACGCTGGGCCGGATGATAATAAGGCGGAGGCTGCGCGGAAATATGCGCAGAGTGTGTCGCCACAGATGTTATATATCATTAGAAGTGAGTCTCTCCGCGTGCCCAACCAACTGTTGCGTAGTTTACGTATCATGCCAACTGATCTCACTCCTTTTTAAACTATACGGTCAATATGGCCAAGCCAGCTGAAGGAACCGTCGTAGACTACACCCAAATACTTCAACGACTCCACTTGAGGCGTAGCCTCTACATGGTAGCATATCGATATGTTAATGAAATTATTAAGAGAAAAAACCAATATCGAGCACTTTTTAACGTTAAGTGAAGCGCGAATCTTGTTTAACCAGGTTTGTATGGCGTAGAGATAGTTTTGTGGTCGATAATATAGGGAGTGAATGTCATTATCTGATGAAAAGAAAGCAATGTCGCCTGCGTATACATATGTTTGTACATCTTGATGCCGAGGAACTGAACATCCGAACATTAAATAATAATGGCGAAGTGACAGATCCTTGAGGAACACCACGGCATTAATGGTGCATACTCGAAGAAAAGCCTCTTAGAGTGAAGTGAAAGTTCCTCCCAATTAACCATTCACACATACACTTTAGAAGATAATTTGGAAACTCTAGATTTCGCAATATATGCGATAAAATTGCGGATTCTACACAATTGTAGGCTTTGAAAATGTCAGGTGTCACAATAGCCCCTCTCTGCCTCTGACGCCATCCTAATTTTATTCTACTTTGTAAGTCCACGTAAGCATGCCAGATTGAGCATGATTGTCGGAATCCAATTTGGCAGGGACTAAGCAATTCTTCTTTACACATTCAAGCATACGGGCATATAGGATTCTTTCAATTATTTTACAACATTTGAGGCTAGCGCGATTGGTCTAATGTTATCTATTGTATATGATTCCCCATATTATTTATAAGCATCGGAATTATTTTAGCATTTTTTCATTAAGATGAAATCCTTGAAAACCTGAGTGATTTGTATCACCTAAAAGGTCATCAGGACCTTCCTTAAATAAGATTTTTGATTATGGCAGAGGTTACCCCCCATGTGCGCCGGAAGCTGAATCTGAAAGTCGCTCCACGATTTCAGCCAATTTTAACATAGTAATTTCTGTAAAATCGTCTGATGCACTTCGTAAGCTTGAACAATTCTGCAAAACTCAAGAAATCAAATTCCTAATTCAAATGTTATTGCCTCAGTTCATTATTACTTAAGACTACAGAGTCAATATTATTGGGCCCAGAAGGACTTTCCTACTGCGGAGAAAACTGAACGCACGTTTATTTTTATTGTTACATAGGATATCAAAATGCTTGCAGTCGTATATGTCTTTGGTTTTTGAAACTGTATGTTTAAAAACGTTTCCAAAAAATGTATAATCGCTATAATTTTGGGACTCTGATTATGTAATGGTATTTTCCAATAGGCATTTCCCTTTCTGCCTCACAAACGCATTCTTCGTTCCACGAAGGGATGTATCAACTTCTGTTATTCAAACGAATCTCAAGTTCAGGCATTTTGCGAGAACAGGAGAGCGGGAACTGGAACAACTTTTCTTCCTTCCAGTGTTCTTTCAGTTTCAGTGTTCTTTCAGTTTCAGTTTCCGTGTTCAAGAGAGGACTTTCTTGGCCAGCGTGGCAACTCCTCACAGCGTGTTACAAAAAGCTAAGTGTGAGACACGTCAAGTCAATGGCGCCGCGTTCCAAAGAAAGACCATCTCCTTATTCTCGCTACCGATCAATGGCTCTTACCCGTTACGGGACTGGGCCATGGAGCATGCAGAAAAAGGTAAAAGAAGAAAGGTATTAAATAATAAAAATTATCACAACTATAAGATTAACGATTCAAAACAATAGATACAACTTGCCAAATGCTAAAGAGGTACATGAAGTTCAATGCAACGTTGCACAACAGTTCTTCGTCGTTCATCCCAATTCCCCGTGGGCGTGGAGGCAACTAGAAAGAAACGAAATTTTTTTTCACAGGCAAGATAAGTAGGTCAGCCCGAGCAGCTACCCTTGAGCGTGCTAATCTGCATCAGCACTAGTGCAAGAATTCATACATATATTTTCATTATGCAAAAAAAGAGGTGAGGCGTACAGACAGGACACAAGTGTAGAGAAGTGGACAACACGAACTCCGCAAGTCCACATCTCTACTCTTGTGTCCTATCTGCACGCCTCACCTCTTTTTTGCATTATGAATCCTTACCAACTAGCTCAGCTTTCTATCGTTCATATACTTTCTAATGGTATTTTATAAACCAATTGAAAATGGGCGACCGTCACCAGCAAACGAAGACAACTCCTCTATTTTTGTTTCAATAAAAACAAAAGAACAAGAAAAGTAAAGCCAAAGTGATAAATGACTACTAAAAGCAAATTGTGAAGACAAGATAAGAAATGAGATTGTCATATCTCTATGCCTAATAATCGCGTCCTTTGAGCTGCCTTTCAGAGTAGTTTATTTGCGTTCGCCATTTTTACAGGTCGCTTGCTTTCAGTCATAACACTTCTGTGATTTATGAACTTTTCATATGCGATGAGAAGAAAACAAGAACAGTGGCTATAAACAAATAACATGGACGTGAATTCAGAAATCTTTTCGTGCGTAAGAGCCCTTTCCTATTGGCCGGCTGTCTTCGCCAGCGTTACCTCCGCCATCATGATTAGCGTTAGCTGACATCCGTTCCCAGCAACAGTGCCAGCGTAAGTACTTTTCCAAAAATTTTAAACTTTTCCGGTACACTCTTGGACTGTGACGAGCCCTCAACGTGATCCCTCTGTTTTTGCGGGCCTCCGCGATGATGACGTCAACGAATGGCTCGTCAACTACGACCGCGTGAGTTGGTGCAATCAGTGGACTGACATCTAGAAATTGACGCACGTCGCATTTTATTTGACCGGTCTTGCAAATACGTGGTATTTCAACCACTAATCCGACATCGCGGATGGGCCAACGTTTACCACAAGGTTGCAGCAAATCTTCGCTTCCTCGTCCGGTCGTGCAGATGTAGCAACACAGAAGCTGCGCACGCACCTTCAACTTCCACACGACTCTTACACCTCATACATAAAGGATGTCTTGGATCTGTGCCGCCGTGCAAACCCTAGCATGATGGAAGCCAAATGCGTTCAACACATTTTGAAAAGCATTGGCTCTGTGGCGTTCAACACCTTAATCGTGAAAAATCTGGCTTCCGTCCAAGACGTGTCAGCGTCTAGATGAGCTGCACTCTCTTGGACTTCAAAATGACAGCAGCGATCCCCAGGTTCCCCATTATTCTGACTTGCGTGCTCTCATCTGCACCATCACTCACGAAGAGCTTCAAGTACAAGAACTGAGGCGTTCTCCTGCTGCCTGCGTCCAAGACCCAACCTTCGACTTGTGCGAGGTCGTAAAGCAAGATTTAACAGCGATGACTGCACGTACGACTCCTCTTACTCCGGTATCGCGCCCAACACCCACGTAAAGGGATGTTGCTTCGTTACCGACCCACACCATGACCTTTGTTGCTGCTGACGTTAAATGTGGTCATTTGGCTTTGACAGGTCCCAGGGCGCTTGATGCGCCATTCTACCCTCAGTGGCGTCCATCGCATCCGGTTTGTTTTTACTATGGTACATACGCAGGCATATATCTCGCTTCTGCCGCAATCGCCAGCAGGATGAAAGACGAGGCTAATAATCCTAATAATCCGGACCGTGCACCTTCCCTCAGCAGCGTTCTCTTTCTCCTTCAGTTGCCCTCAATCAACCTGATAGTTAACGTTTGGCCAGACGTCGTTCTCCTTCACCCTACCGGCGCTCTACAACACCGCTTGGTCCCACTTCCCATCTTGTGGATCAGCACTCCGAAAACTAACCGTTGCAGTATTTGGAGGGAAAACTTCTTCCTATCGGTCATCACAAATTCATCCTGATGGCCCGGCCAACGTGCTTTATGTAACCGTTGAAAGAAGGTGTTCGCGGGTCAGCTCTCGTCGATTCCGGTGCCGCCGTTTCTGTCCTTCGTAGTCATGTGTGTTCGCGCCTCGGCACTGAAAAGTTAAAACGCCTTGTCTCGGACCTATTTTGCTCGGTGCTAATAATTTATTCATGCACCCTGACGGACCGCGTACTGCTCGTATTTTCATCGACAGCATTCGCCACCACATTGAGTCAATTATGCTTCCCACGTGTGTCAACGAACTTATCCTGGGCTGGAACTTCCTACATTCTGCTTTAGCCGTCATTTCATATAGAGAGAAAGTTCTACTTATCACGGATACCGTGCTTGCACCTATCACGGACTATTCACCTTCATGCTTGAATGTGGCTGTCGCTGTAGGCTACGTCCTGCGTCTTGATCACGAAGACGTTGTATCCGCAACATCAAGTCAGATCGCCGACAGAGACGCCCTAGTCGCCTCTTCTTACCGCTGTATTTCTCGCAGAATTCTCATCACTGCCTGTCTCGTCCGGTTTTCACGTGGCCGCTCTCTTCTGTCTGCCTGCAACACAATCTCAGATCCTGTGATGTTACCCAAAGGAATGATATGGCAACCTTCGCCGACCCTCAACCTATCTCTAGCGTCACAATTTGCCCTTCTTCATAGAAAGCACCTACCTTCATAGAAAGCAGCCGAGTTAGCTGGGCCCGTTCCTGAGCCTCGGCTATCTCCTCCATGGTGTTGTGTATGCCGAGCCGAAGGAGGTCCTCTGTATGCGTTCTGACCGGCAGCCCGAGGGCTCTCTTGAAGAATTTTCTAATGAGGGTATTAAGCTTTTCCCGCTCGGCTCTGAGCCAGTTGTGCATGGCCACCATGTAGGTGAAGTGACACAGCACGAAGGCGTTGATGAGCCGAAGCAGCTTGTCCTCCTTGAGGCCACGATGTCTGTTCGTGACCCTTCGGACGAGGCGAAAAGCATTGTTGGTTTTCGCAATGATCTTGCGTAACGCCGTGCCGTTGCCGCCGCGTGATTCTATGAACATACCCAGGACTCTGATGGTGTCTACCCTGGGTATCGGGTCACCGCTCCGATTGAACAGGTGAATGTCACTTTCCGAGACCGGTTTCCAGCCCTTGGGTCTGCGGCCTTTTTCTTTTCTATAAAGCAGAAGCTCAGATTTGGTCGGGCAGCATCTGAGTCCGGTTGGTAGCAGGTACTGCTCCGTGACGTCGACCGCCTCTTGCAGGGCGTTTTCCACTTGCCCTTCGCTACCGCCGGTGCCCCAGATGGTGATGTCGTCTGCGTAGATGGTGTGTTTGATACCTTCAACTTGGGCCAGATTCCTCGAGAGGCCGATCATGCATATGTTGAAGAGAGCAGGCGAAATGACTGAGCCTTGCGGCGTGCCCCGCAGACCCAGGAGCACCTCGTCGGAGACAAAGTCACCGATCCGCAGCTTCGCTTTCCTCCCCGTCAGGAACGAACGGACGTAGTTATATAGTCAGGGGCCCAGCTCGAGGTCTGCCACGGAGGCCAGAATGCATTCGTGGAGAACGTTGTCAAACGCTTTCTCGAGGTCGAGTCCGAGCAGGGCCCTGGTGTCTCTGGTACTGCCATCGATGATTTGATGCTTGATCATCTTCATGGCGTCCTGCGACGAGAGGCCGGCACGAAAGCCAATCATGTTGTGAGTATAGATGTTGTTCTCTTCGAGATATCTGTTTAGTCTGTTGAGGACGACGTGCTCCGCCACTTTCCCGACGCAGGAGTTAGAGATCGGTCGGAGGTTGTCCACGTTCGGAGCCTTGCCGGGTTTGGGGATCAGGACGACGTTGGCGGCCTTCCATTGCTCTGGGACGCTGCCGTTTTTCCACGTCTCGTTGATCTTCTCGGTGAGGCACGCGATCGAACCGTCATCAAGGTTCCACAGCATCTTGTTGGTGATTCTGTCGGCACCTGGCGCACACTACCCCTTGAGCGCAAAAATGGCTTGTCTAATTTCCGCCACGGTGAAGTCTTCGTCCAATTCCGGACGGGCTGGGCCGAGGTAGTCGGGAAACCGGTCTTCCTCGTCTCCGTGCTTTATGGGAAGGTATTTCTCCATGCGCTTGGCAACCAGCTCATCCCCGAAACAGGATGTGGTAGCTTCATGCAGAGCTCTGGCGAGCGTGTGTCTCTGACTGGATCTGGTGCTGCCCTCGTCGAGGAGATGTTTTAGCATGCCCCAGGACTTGCCGTTACGCATCTGCCCGTCGATCGAGTCACAGACCTCGTCCCCTTGCTGCTTGCCGATAGTCCGACAGTGATCTTCGATGGCCTTGTTAAGCTCGGAGATCTTTTTACTCAATCTTCGGTTAAACCTTTGTCCGTTCCATCTTAGAAGCAGCGCCTGCTTGGCCTCGATCAGGTGGGCCAGCCTACTGTCCATCTTTTCTACCTCCAGGTCGCTGACGACCTTCTTAGTGGATGACTCGGCGCCACTCTTGATTCGCTCGCACCAATCTTCCAGGTCTTTGGAGACGGGTGCGCTGTCGTTGCCGCGGAGCTTGCGAAAGAGGTCCCAGTCCGTGACAGTGAATTCTCTGGATTTACTTGGGGTGACTTCGAAGCGAATCTCGAGCACATAATGGTCGCTACCAAAATTTATTGCGGTGTTACTTCACTCGGCTCCCTCGGCGTTCTTCACGAACGCCATATCGGGGGTGGTGTCCCGCCTCACCGAGTTGCTGATTCGGGTGGGGAACACCTTGTCCGTGATGAGCGTGAGGTCCATTTCGTTGGTGATCTGCCACAGACCTCGGCCCTTGCTCGTGTCGTAGGCGTGCCTCCACACTCCGCACGGTGCGTTGAAATATCCGACGACAACCAGGGGATGGGTGCCGGCCAGGTCGACGGACTACTTGAGTATCGTTTTGAACTGCTGTTGCGAGTTCCTAGGATTGCTGTAGATGTTGAGTATAAACACACTGTTTCTCCGCTGGTTGCGTTGTCTCGTGTTGAGCAGAACCTCCGCCATGACGTATTCGACCTTGCAACTCGCCAGCTTCAGGTCGTGAGACAAGTGTGTAAGCCTCCTGTCAACTAACGTGCACACTCCCCGACCTTCGGCCTGCACGAAGACGGCATGATAACCAGAGAGGGATGCGGCAGAGACGAGGGTTTCATGTAATGCTATTACTTGTGGTTTCTTAGTAGCGATCTTAAATATTGCTGCAACGGAGCCCTCTTATTGGAGTACCACCTGCAGTTCCACTGCCAAATTTTGAACTCCTCTTTGGAACTATTCATGATTAGATAAATTGTCTGGGGTACCCGCTGTAAGCACAGGTGCACGCGAGAAGTTCCCCCCACTCTGACGTGCCGATGTGCTCGTAGCCCTGATTTGAGTCCCCGACGCGTTCGGAACAACGACCTGCACCGGAGTTACGGACGTATTATTTGGGATCACCAGACGCTCGAGGGCGTCCATGCGATCGGCCAGCGCGCCTAGGCCTCTCCTTGGGTCTCCTAGGGCGACTTACACCTGTGCTAAGCCTTGTTGTAACTGCTGCACCCTCTTAGTGAGCGTGGCCAGCATACCTTTATTCTCATAAGTTTGCGAATCTGAATCGTCCTTACTGGAAACTGCCCTACGCTTGGCGGCCCCGTCCGAGTCGCAGGCCCGAACTGGTGCTTCTGTGGCGGTCGGCGCCGACGCGTTGGATGTAGCGCTCTGACTTATTACCAATTTCTTAATCTCTATCATTTCGTTAGCCATCTTCCTGACCATTTCTTTTAAGTCCGCGTTTTCCTTCATAAGGCGCGCTACCTCGGCGTCCCTGGCTTGCTCTGGAAGCGGGTCGCGTGGGCCCCGGGAGGATGTCGCGTGGGCGCCGACAGCAACCATATCTTCCCACGATAATGTCGACTTTCTCTTCCTCTGCTGGCCGGCACTGGACCCATACCGGGCCCTTGAGACAGAGCGGCTCCTGGAGTGGCTTCCGGATCTGCCCCTGGACATAGATCTGCCCCTAGACCCGGATCTTCCCCTGGACCTGGAACGGCGTCCGGAAGGCGGAGAGGGACTCCTGGATCTAGAGCTCCCGCGAGCCGCGGAGCGACCGGCGGCGGCCGTTAGTTGTCGCTCGCCCATGGCGAGGGCCGCACATTTGCTTCTACTGGCTCGGGATCGGTCCCCGCGCCTGCGTTTGCGGAGGTGCGGTGTGTGGTACCTCTGCTTGCACTCCTTGGCAGCGGAGAAGTGTCGGCCTCCGCACAACCTGCATTTGGAGTCGCACTTGTGTTGTTCATCCGGGTTGGTGATGCCGCATCCCCTGCACATAGTTTCATCCGGCGAGGGGCAGACGTCCGCTCGATTCCCGAGGCGGCCACAGGCGTCGCACACCTCCACTTGCTTCCTATATAATGCACACCTGACAAGTGTGCCACCGTACGACACGTAGTTTGGCACCTAGTAGCCGTCGAAGACCACAAACCACAACCACGGTGCCCGTGCTCTTGATTCGTTGGGCTCCCAAGGCCAGCGGGTTCTTCGAGTTGACAATCTTGCGGTCGAGCTCCTCCGGGACTTCACTCGGTGCGATGCCGCGGATGACGCCTTTGCACGTAGAGTTGGGCGCTGCTTCGTATGCGTTCACCTCGTGGCGCTGACCGCCAACAGCGATGCACTCGACCCTGACGTAGAGGGTCGCATTCTCTCTGCTGGGGGTGCTGATGACCATGATATTTTGTTGGAAATTCGGGCACATCGTGTCCGAGTCCCGCTTCGCCTGGTCGAAACCGACTGCGTTCCATATGGCCTCGGCCACAACTGTTGGCCCCACCTTGCTGATGTTCAGACCTCCCTTCGGCCTGACGATCATCTTCGCGTCTTCTTTGGGCAGCGGAGGCATCCTTCCACCCCGAATAATTTTGGCTTTATCGCTGCTGCAGTCTCGGCGACCCATTGCGGTCACGTTGTCATTTGGCTTAGCGCCGGTAGAAATGGCATGAACTCGATCGACGGGCGCCGATTTGGCTCCGGAGCGCCTGGCAGCAACTGTTTGCCATCCGGGATCCTTGGAAATTTGCTTGAGAGTGAGAAGCTCCCTTTCCACTTCACATTCCATCACTGCAGACACTGACGAGAAAAGCTGGCGCCGCAGCAGCACTTCGCCGCGCTAACACAAGCGCGGCTGGGGTTAGCGTCGCAGCGGCGTGGTCTGGACGGAAAAGGACGATAAAATCGCAACAAGACCACCCACCTTCAAGAGTCGGGTGTCTAGGGATCGCCACAACTTAGAGTCCGTTGGTACTACAATAGTCGAACTGGGCTCAAATTAAATCACCGAAATCATTTTCAGAAGCGGGAGCCGGTCATACTTATCGAACATACTTATCCTAACCTGTAGTCATCATGGCGATAAAGGTATGCATACAGATTCGCGTGTCACCTCTGTTATTAAATGTGTCCGTCATGTAAGACAATGAATGGATCATACCACCTTAAGCAATGACCGATACCCCCGTAAACGCGGCCTCTCCATTACGACAACAGAAGTGAAATTCTACGCTGGAATGATGAGCGGCAACTGAGCCAGCCGTGGAATCGACGCTCGAGTCATTGCTGATGATGATAGTTTTTGCACCACGAAGTCAGCTGTGAAAGAAGAAGACGAGCGCGCGAGCAGTGGCACTAGCGTGTTTGCGCGGTTGGCGCTAAAAATTTTAACAGTCCTTTTTGAAAAAGTTGTACGAAACATTTTTTTTTTCAAAAACATCTGTTCTCACCCTTGTGCCTGGGACCTTTTCGGGTCCCACGTGCGACAAGGGTAGTTCAACAAGGGCGCGATACAGGTCGTCGAGCCCACAGGAGTATGTGCCATTGAGCTTGGACCCCATTCTGCACTACCACCAGGATCAGTCCACATGATTTGCTTTTGTCAACGCCTCAGACGCATTTTTTCCCAGATCCTAGCCATAGACAGCTTCGCTGTAAAACTTTATCCGTCGTACAAAGCACCAATTCTATAAGCAGACAGAGCTCCATTCCACTGTATTTTAAGGTCATTTACGTGTTTACTCAACACATGCAATTAAGTGCTCGAAAGATGATTGTGAGCTCCTGCAATATTCTAAATCACTGAGGCAATATTTCATTGATTTCGTTATTAGCACGGCAACAAAATTTACAAATGAGCTTCACACAAACGTCTCAAGTGTCAATCACACTGGGAACTCTTAAGAGATTACCTTTCTATTTACAAAAACGTCGCACTTACGGTACGCAGACCAAGTCATTTACCGTGATAGTTAAAAGCGGCCACGGCCCACGTTACACATGCAGTAAACACGAGCCGAAACATTTACGCGCACGGTTCAATTCCATGAGTAGTCACGGGAAGTCACTGAAACAAAATATCACAAAATTAAAATGGAAAAGAACGGCACAAGATCAATAACGGTGTCACGTTTGACCAAGCGCACACGCACGTTTCTTCGCCATTCGATCGTTCTCCTGGCACTGAAATGCCCGAGAAAAGGTGTCGACGTACATCAGAGGAACGTCCACGGCATCTTTCACCACAGGCCTCGAAGACATCGGACAGCGGTAGAAAGCCTCGCGCATGTAAAAAAACCGGCTGTGGGACATGCTCCAGTGAGGCCAGGCCGCTTCTACTTTGTACCAGTCGCGCTCCTCGAAACTTTTCACTACAGACGAGAGAGCCAACGATGCGGCGACCGTGTCAATTTCGTCCTCCCAACTGCGCATTGTTTTGTCTGCTGTCAAGTAACTACTTCGAAAGCAGTTCACGAGGCCGTCAATGCCGGCTCTTGCAGCGTGGGACCACAGCTCCGATTCCCGTAAAATGAAATTCCAAATGGATTCCGCCAAGGCTTGGGCGATGACCGGAGTGTTGAAGATATCGGTGTGTGTCGGGTCTATTCGTATGGAAGAATAAAGCGTCGGTGAGACGAGGATCTTATCTCCCTTCGGGAGAGCTACGTAGTTGTAACCCCGTCCAGGAGTGCCAGCGCTTTCGAAGGGCAAGCCATGTTCAGCCAAGGCCAGACGAGTCTCGTGTTCCGACGCGTGGCCCCTGAGAAATTTCTGCACGAAGCTCTGTGCGAAGTGGACGTCTTCGATGCTTGTGAGACTCAACGGCCGCGGCAGCACCAGGGTCATGCTATCGAAAAATGTATTTAAGAGTGAAACGTCTTCGGGCTGAAATATCGAGCTCGATCTGCACTCCAACTTCACTGTCTTTATGACGGAATTGACCACGCGTGTGACCTGCCGGCTTCTTTCTGGCGTGATGAATTCTACCGCGTACATCGCGTTCCGCACGTTTGGCATGAGATCTACCAAGCGCATACAGAAATCTTTTTTGTTCGGCGATGACTGCGTTGGACTCCATTGCAAGTCCCTCACGACGTTGCATGTGCTCGCAGCGAGGAAGTACGCTGCCGCTGCATCGTTGTTTGTTTTGTTGGACGTATTTAAGGTTGCAATCAGGGCGTCTATCTCGTGCGCACCACTGACGTCAACACGCGTAATCTCACCGAAGCCGATAGAGATTGCCTTCAATGCGGTCGTCACGTGCCACCGTCGCAACAATTTTGTAGCGTTCTCGCCTGTGTAGCTTTCCAGAATGGCGTCTTGCTGGTACATCTTCTCTACCGAAATGGCACAAGCAGTGACTTCTTCAAGCTTTATCGCTTTTTTAAATATTGCGTTCAGCTTCGCAGCGGAGAGGATTAAGCTTGCTTTCAACATGTTATCGGACATCTGACACCCCTCACGTTGATTCTGTGCAAATAAAATCGTGTCCACTCCTCTGAAAACGACCAGGACAACTGATGGAATACCGTACTTTATGTTCGTCAACAGCAGGTACGCGAACGCACTCGCGGGTCTCATATTCTGCAGGTGAACTCCAGCTATTTGGACGAGGGCGTCTCTTACCTCATTTACGATACTTTTCTCATTGGTGTCCGTGTTCAGGCACGTGTCGAAGAAGGACCTCAGGAACGTGCTCACCTCGCTTCTAGTGCCGTTGGCCGCCATCAGCACATCGAGCTCGAAGCTAGGATTCAGTCGAGGCGGCAGAGCGGAAGAGTAGGGCGCCGTTGGTTGAGATGCCAGGCTGCGGTGCTCTACGATGTTGGAGCAAACAAAGTCGAAGAAGCTGTGGCACGGGTCGACGCTGGCATTGACGTACTGCGCGAGCGCCTGAACGTCACTCGGGCAACAGAAGGTGAAACCTTGCCCGTTTCTAAGTTGGTGTAGCACCTCCTTAATGGCCAGGAAGGTCACAATTGCCAAGATGACAAGGCAGGCAGAGCCCACTATGGCTGGTGTCGCTCCGAGTCCGTTGGTCTTGCGGGGTCTGATCTCCTGCGCCGCACCAGACATCGCTTGTGCCACAGCCGTGTCTGTTGACGATCTCGATGGCGACGGCAAAGGTGGAACTATCGACTTCTTTTTACGGTGTATCAGCGCCTTTAACTTGGCTGCTGCAACCAGGGCATGCAACGGCACTTCGGTGGCCTTTTGGGCCTGCGCATCAGCAACGGATTTCGGGGGTTTAACTGGCCGAAGGTCTTTCAGCGACTTAGCTGCGGTCGGGAGCACCGGCTTCTTTTCTGTTGACACCTTAGAAGATCGTTCTCGTGGCGCGCGCGTCTTTCTTGTCGAGGCTGTCGCTTCGCTTGGAGAACTTGCTGTCCGGACCGAGTCATCTGGCAAAGAAATGCGTGACTGTTGAGAGCGAGAGTGGGAGCTATGCTTCTTCTTTCGGTCGCCGCCCATGGTGTTAGAACGTTCCTGATTCAAGGATGGCTTTGTTAAGTGGATCAAACGCTCAATGAAGCGGAATGAGCAGCTCGTCAGATCACTGGCGCAGCGTTCCGGAAATCTTCTACTTTCTCCCGCCGCGTCACGTTGCACGAGAGTTCTTTCTCCTCTACTACGGTTCCTCGATATGTGTGCCTCGGGGCGGACAATTGCTTGAGGATCTAGAATGGTTTGAAGACACTTTATTACCAAGACTGTCAGTTTGCGCACACCGGTGACACATGTTTAAGCTCAAACAGCGCGAAACGATGCAGACCTGTGAGTTCCTTTTCCCCTCTTCTTTTCTTGCTTACGTGTGCTTATTCACGTTTAGCGTTCAGCGTGTCATAATAAAGGCATGGAAATAATGCAGTGACTTTGATTACTGGAAGAGAAATATCTGAAGCGTGAATAGTCGAAGCATGTCGAGATGCGCATAACATAAATAGACAAGTCCCACAAGTGGACAAGTCCACTTGTCGAAACGTTGGCTCCTGCTTTCATCTTGTTCACATTCTGCTCATCGTCTAGGATAACAGAATGCGTTACAGGCATAACACAATTTTTAATGCGATCAGCATTATTTGCCTGTTTCAAGCATTTCGAGCCTGCCTGCCTGCCTGCCTATCTATCTATCTATCTATCTATCTATCTATCTATCTATCTATCTATCTATCTATCTATCTATCTATCTATCTATCTATCTATCTATCTATCTATCTATCTATCTATCTATCTATCTATCTATCCATCTATCTATCTATCCATCTATCCATCTATCTATCTATCCATCTATCTATCCATCTATCTATCCATCTATCCATCCATCTATCCATCTATCTATCCATCTATCCATCCATCTATCTATCCATCTATCTATCTATCTATCTATCTATCTATCTATCTATCTATCCATCTATCTATCCATCTATCTATCTATCTAGCTTCTAACTCTTTTTATATCTCTCTTTTCAACACTACCACCTTCCCGCAGTGCAGGATAGCAAACCGGACGCGCGATTTGCTAATCAAGTTGCCATTTGCTTTTGCCGCATCAATGAGAGCCTTCCGCAGAAATTAAAGTGGCGTTTGCGCGTCTCTGTCTGCAGTTTCTCTGGCGCGCCGAGTGATTAGAATATGAATTGAGTTATGTGCTTGAAACTGCTTGAAACCACGTGTTCGCCATTAATATATCGGCATGATCAACCAACATTGCTGCTCTTGCACGTTCCGACTACTAGGCGTTGTCAGAGCAAGTTATTCTGGGCCTCTTAATGGTAAAATAAAACTAATTTTCAGGGCATGCCCGCGTTGCTTGATTTCATGCAGGAAGGGGGTTTGGAAGTCAGGCCTTAATTATGTTCATAATGCGCTTCACACCTTATTGTTGTAGATGTGGATGTGGAACCTAGATGTTCATGGCACATACCCACTCTGGGGGGTGAACTGGGTAGTTCAATATAACAAGAATAAAGGATTATAAAATAATGTAAACAAAATTTGTGAATAGGCATACGGGAAATAGTAAATTCTAGCTTGCCATTTTAATAGAATGAAGGAATAAATGAAAACAGAAATACAGCTAATCTAATTGATTTTGTAGGAATATAACGAAAACGAATGTTCTGATTTTATATTCGAAATTTTTCTGACCCTGCAATAAAATCCTGGACAGCATCGCCAACCTTCCTGTCGCTGTGCCCAAGGCTCGAGGCCCCTAAAGATAGTAAATTTTGAGCATTTAAGTCTAATCTAAGAAGGCGGAACGGTGCTTCTGATGTTCATTTTGCAATTCAGAATACTTTGACAATCAATAACAATATGATCTATTATTTCATGTTCCCCGCAAGAGGGACAGTTCGGTGAGGGAGCCAGACCAGCTCTGGAATTCGGCAGTGCAGCAGAGTGATTGCGACTTCAAGTTGTCGCGTTATACAGAGTTTACTATTCCAATAATGCGACAAGTGCTGAAAATGTGAGGAGTTCGTTAAAGAAGCGACGTGAAATTCACGCAGTATCATTTACCTCCGAAATATGGCCCCTATCATGAAAGCTGGTGCCGGTAGGATTTCAATGAGTGGGCCATTCAGAGATACTTCCGCCAGCGAATCTGCCATTTTATTTAGAAATAGACCCTTACACCTTGGTACCCGAACCAATATAGTGAAAGCTAAATGAGGGGGCACTAACGAATTGAAAGCTCACAAAACCTGCGAGTCATCAGGAGCAGTGAGTTAGAGGCACATAGATAGGGAATCCGCCCCGACCACTGTGGAACGTATTGATGTGTTTAGTCTACGGAGGGCTTGAATTACAGCCGAAAATTCTGCTAGGAAGATAGGTACGAAGTCTGGGAGGCGAATAAAAAACGCCCAATCGAGAACACGAGAAAATATTCCAATTCCATACTTATCTACACTGTTTAAGACAGAGCTCAGCATGCGGCAAATAGTCCGTTTGCATTTTTAGGGAAAGTATCATCAAACCGAACATTAAAAACGTTGGCGTTGCGATAAACAGGAATCACCTCATGAATTTAGACGTCTAAAATAATTTGAGATGTGTGGAATCCCAGTCAGTACACGCCAAAAAATAAATCTGGCTGGGAGATCAAAACTGTTTGTTAACGCCTTACAGGAGATTCACATACCTTAGAAATGTTTGTACAGATAACAATCGAAAGTACATAACTAGAGAATACATCCTACCTTCTAGATGTAAAACTTCATTCGTTACAAATTTAGGTAGCCCTAAACACGGTCGCAAGGCCTGCCTCGGCAGAAGAATAAGGGGGCGAAGTTTCTCTGCAAGAGCTCCAGAACACAACAGACACTGTTGCGACTGGGGGTCCGAATATGTCGGAATGTACTTTGCTCGTGGAGGAGTAAGGGAGCGTGGGGCTGGGTCCGGATATCCACGAAGTTTTACGAACAAGATTGTATTTACATATTTACAAGAAAGTTCAAATCAGTACAGAAAAGGTTCATAAGTTGTAGCAGCCGATCCCTCCCGCCATCCATTGCTCTTTTTGTGCCCTGCGTGGTTATCGTTCAGTCAAATCCCCCAATCCGGCACCAGGCGACTGATGACATCAGGTCCCACCAATCCGGAGGTCTGTTGCCCTTTCCCTCCGAAGGGAGCTTTGTCGGAAACACACACTGGACACAGACAAGGGAAGGAGGATCGTACACTGACTTCGTCTCCGTCTCCAGCGTGGACGTTCCAATTTGGGCGACTAACAGGTGATGGACCGTATCTTTGCTAATTGCCCAAACCTCTCCTAACCGAGTTACTCCCGGTCATCAATAATCCGTTTTGAGAACCATTTTGACGAGGCCGTCGGCCTGTTTCCCATAATCGAGCTAGCCGTGACCGGAGGTCGTCGCGGAATGAACGGCCGATCACAACACCCAAATGCAGAGGTTATTGCTGTTGTTGTCGTCGTCGCCCACCACAGTCTTCCTTCACACGCAACAGTGTTGTTGCTGTAACGCTGTTATTTAAATTTCGCCCCCGCACTGCAGCCTTGAGTGGCCGCTAAGAAGTGGGCATGCGATTAGTTCATTTTACCTTTTTTTTTTTTTTGCATAATGAAACATCGCTTTAACAAAGTTGGAGAAGGCCTACTTCGTTATATATTAGTTATCGCAATCCTTCGCCTTCAATGCTGACGCTGGCCGTCAGGAAAGGCGGGACTGTGCTGTTAGTCACCACTATGTAAACCAATGTCCGTTGCGTACCGCCGAAGGACGCCGAAGGACGCCGAAAGACCGCGAAATATTTGAAAGCGACTAGCTTTCTTCGATTCATCAGACCAGTTTTCTTTCCTTGTATTCAACTGTTTTCGTGGACAATCCTGAAGGCAATGCAGACTGACATTAGTCGGCTCCCCCGTGGAGATATGTAATGCAATTATGGGAAAGCGACTTCTGCAAACTAATGGGTTCGAATGTGTTTCTGTACCCAATGAGTACTTTCGCTGAGTAATGCCCCCGAATAAATAAAATCCACGAAAGTAAACAAATCAATGCAGCAATAAATGCATTTTTATTTTTTTAAGCATTCCACTATTTTTTGGGACAAAATGCTCAACGTATTCATTGCCTTCGTTCACTCCGCCATGTCGGCCCTATTACGTTTCGATCAATTACTAGATTCTTAGCTACCTGGTTCATCTTGTCTCATCTTCATATGTGCACTTTAGTCTTGAATATATTTTTTTTAAAAGCACAAGACTTCCGATTAGTAAAGCTAAGCTGAAATATATTTTTAAATACATATATTTCAGAACATTTCGCACATATACACTAACTTCTTTGTCCCCATCGCCTGCAAATTATATTATCTCTTGCCGATGCAGATGGACGGCGCTTTGCGGCGGTTACCACAGCAGGCGGCTTGCTCCGACATGCGGCCAGCATGTCGTCTCGGCATTACCAAAAATGCCGAGACGGCCGAGGAAGTGGCCATCGCCCTTGCCACTCTTGACCCATCCTGTCACACCATATAGATCGATTCTCGCGCAGCAGTCAACAACTACATCCAAGGTCCTATTTCTCATCAATCACTCCGTATCTTAGGACAAGCCCCGCATACGTCTGAAAATCAAATCACCCTCGTCTGGATCCCAGCACACGCCGGCGTTGTCCAACCGCACCTCACCAACCTCAACGAGGTTACACACTCCGTAGCACGAGGACTAATCAACCGTGCCGGAGACGGTGCACGTGCACCCGCAGGACGCGACCGCCTTACAAGATACAACGACCCTGTAAAGTCATTTTACCTCGCAAGAAGAACCTTCCCCACCCCTCATCATCACCATCATCAGCGTGGTTACGCCCACTGCAGGGCAAAGGCCTCTCCCATACTTCCCCCACCCCTCACCGCAAGTTAAACAGGGCACAGGCAACCACCCTTCGCCTGTTACAGACGAATACATACCCCTCCCTCACACGCTAACACACTATATACCCCGACACCTACCCGAGCCAGACGTGCAAGGTCTGGCTCGGGTAGCGCCTTGTCTGTCGTACATGTTGTTCTTTCGTCCTTGTCTTCGTAGCGCTCTCTTTTTTCATTAAGTATGCTCAACCAACTCGCCCACATCAAGCTTCTGCTGCATAAGGTCTGTAAAACTGAATAGGCAACACTCTCCCACATGCTATGGGAGTGCAAACATCAATACCAAGAGCTTAAGAGGAAGCTTTAGCTCGGGCCCAACTCCGACGCGGCCTATTCAAATACATGTAAAACGCAAAAACGTTTTTGTGAGATAACCCCTGGACCGATTTTGATGAAATTTGTTGCATTTGAAAGAGAAAGCTAAATTCTAGTGACTGTTAGGAGCCGAATTTTGATTTAGGGCTTGAATTTTCTTAAAACGATTTTCAAATATTTGACAGTTTGAAAAAAATAGAAGCACGAAGTTTACAAATTCATAGCTCTGCATCAAAAACTGATATCGCGGTTCTGTAAACGGCAGCTATTAGATCATTCAAAGCGGACAAATTCAATATGTCATTTTACATCTTACGTGAATTTGTTACGTTGGTTACAACGGTTTTGCAAAAGTTGTATTTTCCTATGATAAAATTTTTTTATATTCATGTGTAACATATCAATTTCGTCCGCTTTAGACGTACTATTAGATGCAATTAGCAGAATTGTATTATCATTTTTAATGGTTGAGTTACAGAGTTGTAAACTTGATAGTTTCGTTTTTTGAAAATGTTCGATTTTTGCCAATTCTTAATTAAAAATTGACGACCTAACTCAAAAATTCGAAACCAACAGTCACTAGATTTTATGTGTCTTTTAAGTGCAACAAACCTAGTCAAATTTGGTGCAGTGGTTGCCGAGAAAAACGAATTCTCCTTTTACATGTATTTAGATAGGAGCACTCGAGCTAAAGCTTCCTCTTAATCCCGTGACCCTCTCGTCGAGATGGCACGCCGCCCTGCGCAGCTCCCATCTCGACGACCAACTCTGGGCGACCCAGCAGGCCTACGAAGCGGCGAAGAGGCAAGACCTCGACGTCCCATCGTGGGAGGCCTAGGCCCAGCCGACTGAACTGCTCGTGCTCATTAAAGTTCACTCTCTCTCTCTCTCCTGCCGTGTAGCAGTGCGCGGTACCTGATGACATTAAGTATTTCCTCGCGAAAGTGCCTCGAGCGGCCAGTCGCGCAGCAATTTTGCGTCCATTTGCAGGCTTCTTTCACACTCGCAATGACACTTTTATGTAGCGCGTATTGAGCAACAGAGAACTGTATCGGGAGTTTTTCATGCCGCTCTACAAGTTTATCGAATTATAAGAGTTGAAAGTTAATTAATTAATTAAGTCTGGTTGTCTTATTATACGAAATGAACATCTCATTTGAGTTTCTCCAAGCGACGGCAAACAACATTACCTTTGTTCTGTCCAGCTACGTGGCATTCGCCTATTTTTAAACTCTGGCTTAAGTTAGCTGGGACACCCTGTATATGTGTCCACTTATGCCGAGAGTTGCAGGTGGTGCTTTATTGGGCACTGGAGCATGCGTTTCTTTTGTCTTTTACAGATAAATATTAAATTTAAAGGCGGGGGGAGCACCACACCTTGTTGTTTACTTAAACATAAGGAAGCAGAAATAAATAGGGCAAAATGGTGTGTTCGTCAATTTAAAGAATTTTGCACCTTGCTAAGAACACTGCGGTTTGGTGTTCGAGGGTTGACCGGTTTTTTGTTTGTTTGTTTGTTTTTTTCAGATATGTGTCAGTTGCCAGTCCAACGTTGTGGCGTACCTGCTTTCCGTCTGTTCCCGTCTCAATCTTTTTGCTGGTTTTCTCAAGTTTCTATATGCGGGGCCATTAGCAGTTCTTTTTTCCCCCCGATTTGAAAAGTCAACGCACAGTGTTGAGGCGACTTTCGTGCGATATTCTTGTGGCTTCGCTTATTTTTCGTCTGTAGTGGCAGCCTGCGAGCGTTCTTTGCGCGATCATGTCTAATTACAGTGCATAGTGATGAATATAGTATCGCAACCGCATATCGAGTCGACAACGGAATTACACACCTCCCGTCGTAGCCTGAAAGCGAATACCATGTTGCAGAGAGGCAGAAGAGAAAAAGATGCTCCTAACATACCTAAAAAAAAAAAACTTGCAGTCTGAAACACGCGCCGTGTATAAGTGCACGAACGCGGCAATCCGAAACGTTAACCGACGTTCGTGCCGTTCAAACTGTGCAACATGATTTCTAGCAAAATGGGAACCCTTCAATCACATAATAAAATCACTTACCGAAGCGAAATAAAGCGATGTTGTTGCTGCCATTCTCGCAAACACGATCCCGAGTTCTGCACACGAATATTCCTGCCACTGTAAGCAAGCCGACAGCACGAACGAAACGCCGCCACGGCTGTCGAAAGTTTCAAAATCGGCAAGAAGAGCGCGAAGCGGCGCTGTTGCTTGTGACGCCACCTGTGCTACAGGCGCTGTGCTTGAGTAAAGCTGTCTAATCTTTTCTCATGCTTACATAGTTTCACTTCTTTAAAACAACTTTAATGCATAACTCATTTCTTCAACAGCATACAGCTTTTAGAGCGAAGCTGCATATGGCTAGCCGATTCGTCCGTCCGTCTGTCGGTCGCCTCTACGTCGAAAACACCTCCGGCACAACCCCATGCGCATGCGCAAAAAAAAAAAACAACAAAGAAGAGTGAAATAGAGGGGTGCGATCAGCCAACACCACCTACATTGCACGAGGCCTGTTTACTCCGATCCATGATGTCACGCTACCTGGCCCTAAATTTCCACTGACAAGGCTGGCCTGATGAAAACGGTGACGTCAAAATCTCGGGAGCATTGCCATTAGATTCTACGGCAGTCGGGCCAGGTAACATGTCGTCATGGATCGGAGTTAAAAGGCCTTGTGCTATGTAAGTGGTGTTGGATTAGCTGCGCCACTAGTGATGTCGTTGCTCTCCGTCGCAGCCGAGCGTGCGCGCAGCAGTTTCTCTCCGGCTACGAAATAGGTAGGCCACGCGTCATACATACCCCTTAGGAACAGGCAGCTTTTGTTCAGCATAGCCGCGAGCAGAACCGGGAACGAGCTCGTCTACGCCTTGCCTATGCTGCAGCCAGGGCACAAGAACAGGCTCGTTCAGCCGAGCGCAAGCAGTAACTGCGTACCGAGGATCCGGCTGCCTAACAAGCCGTCGTTTAGTGAACCATCGGGATTAACTCAGTGATAAGCACTGGGGGCGCACGTTTCAGCTTCGCTGGTTAACCATCTGTACGGAATGCTTGGGCGGTGATTTTTTTTTTTTCATGGACGCGTTACATACCATGTCTTACTACAGATATTTCTTTTCAGTCACATATTTAACCTGTGTATAGTGGTGGTCAATTAAAGCCCGTAGAGTTAATTGAGCATGTGGCTGATAGTACGCAATTAGTGCCACCTGCTGGGCATGCAGAGTGCCTGCTATGGGAAGGAAGGCAATTGCTCCACTGGAAAGAGTTCGGCTATAGTTTGCTGCATACTTATTTACTTGCTCTTTATGTATATTTTAAATTGCCCGCCCCTTTACGGGCTGCAAGCAGCACCATCTAGGTCGTGTTGCTGCGAGTCGCAGCATCCTATCAATGTGGCGCCAGATTTGAACCGGCGAATGTGCGCGCTTCAAAACGTGCGTAGGAAATGTATGAAGAATTCGTTCCTGTGCGCTCCATTTGTGGTGCCGATTATGCTACAAGGGGTTCCATATGCTCTATAAACGCAACTATCCCCTCACTTTTTCTGAAGCATGCCGGCAACGTCCGCGCTTGCAAAATTTATCGTAGGAACAGCGTCGGCCCCAGTTTAACATGAAATCGTATATTCATGGCATCGAGGGTGGGTCGAAGGTTGGACACCAAAGGCGGAGTCCGACGAGGCGTGCGACGCCATGGGTGGAATTTTGCAGACTGCGACAGATCCAATTGACCGAGAACACTGGATTCCGTCTTCAACCGCAAAAGTGAAATCAACGGTTTAAATAGGAGAGCTTGAGTGTTGAATTGTGTGGCCCGGTATGGAAAGACTTTGACATGCAGCGTGCTCTGAGAACCATGAAGCCGTTCTTGTAAATCATCGTCATGTAACTTTATATATAAAACTTGATTTTCTTTTCTTTCCTACTTCCCTACGATGGACAGTGCAAAGTTATGCACTAGTAATCGTCTCGCCTCTGCCTGGTCACGATGGTCTCCTAGACGCCTGCGGCTGCCGACAACGCCACGCTGCCCATATGTAACGCCAGTTGAGCTTCTAGTAATTGGCGTCGCAACAAGGTCCACAAGGGAGCGCTACTCGGAACAATGTTTATTTCGATCACAGGCCGAACTATATACCACCCACGCAATGGCCCACACTGATCACGTGAGGAAAGTGATCAGTGTGCGCCATTGCGTAAATGGCATATAAACCCTTTTCCCGGAGATCCCCTGGGCGCTGCCATGTTTGATCACGTGGTGACGCGTCCATTGCCTGTCTCCGTTCCTCCATGCTTGCAATGCATGCGCATGAGGGCGGTGCGGCGCAGCAAGCCCCCGTTTCGACGGTTATCGCAGACAGTGACTGTGTGGACGAAGCGAAGCTTCGGCCACAGCGTTAGAGGACGTGTGCATGTAAGTGCTTTAGGAGCTCTTTACGTATTGTCCAAACAGCGCGAGCAGCGTAAACGCATGGCGCTTGCACTAAAAGAAGTGCTAGAAATGTATCCCAAGCTACCCAATCTTTCTGCTTATGAATTAAATCAGAATCAGTCTGTCTCTTCGTACTTGATTTGGCAAACATTCTGAAGCAGCGGTTTATCATGTTTGTGAGTCGGTAAAGTTAGACGGTGCGGTCACTATCGCTCGCGGGTGTGCTCAGTTGCGATAGGTTTGTTCTAGCTGCGCACAAGGCTTGTAACGTAAACGTTCCGTACTCTGTGAATAACTTGTAGCAAAGACGTGTTATCGCTAGTCATTCGCTTACTCTGTGGACCGTCACGAACGTGCAGCTTCCAACATTCGCGAGTTGTCGGTGTAGTTGCCGTCACGTGCTTCGGAGCATTGATTCAAGTGTGCGCCCATTCACTTATTCTTGATACGTTGGCGACAGAGTGGGCGTAAGTTTGCGTTTGAGTAGGGATGGACATGTATATAACGCGCAAGAAACGTACTATGCCAGTAAGTGGCGCCATACTTGGTTTTCTAACGGGCGGTACTCACTCTTAATTGCCGACGTTCCGGGGTTGAAGCCCTTTCTTTGGAGGTTAGCGATCCAGCGCTGGCGGAGGAGTGATCTTTTTTTCTCCTCGACGAAAGCCGTGCTTCGCGAAGGGCCGGCAACAAAGGCAGTCCTTACATAGCAATGGCCCCATAGATTGATTCCATTCCAGTCACAATTTTTCCAGCCAAGTACCGTATACGTCTTCCCTCTTTCGTTCCACATTTTGCCGTATGAATCGAGCACAGTGCGTTAGCGAACATCCAGTTGCATTTGCGACAGCTGATCGCACCGTAGCAAGGCAGTAGCAGCAATGATTTCGTATGCGCGCGCTTTTCTGAGGCAACGTGCAGCGCGCCGCCGGAAGCACCATCTCGTTCCTCAAAAGCAAATTGCCCCGTGAAATGCGTCAATAGTTCGCTCTGTAATCGAAATAAACATTGTTGTTCATAGTATCGCTGCTTGTGTGTCCCCTTTGTTCTTCTGTGCAGGGCTGTACCTTTTAGCGCAAGAACTAGTTACCTGTCATGCAACACCAACAAGCCAATATAGCAGGACTAGAAGGCCTCTTCCAGCGGTCTCCAATGACCCCTGTCTTGCGCTAGCAGAGTCCAACCTGCGCCTCCAAATTTCCTAATTTGATCACGCCACCTAATTTTCTGCCGTCCTCAACTGCGCTTCCTTTCCCTTGGCACCCGTTGTGCAACTCTAAAGGTGTACCGGTTATCTACCCTACGCATTACATATGGCCTTACCAGCTCGATTTTTGATGCGAAAGTATCAAATGACCCATTGAGCGAAAAAGCCGGCGTCTGTAGCAGCGAAAGGCCACCTGAATTCCCATTGGCTGCGACGCCACGTCAAGAGCGCGCCTCGATGGAGCAAAGCGGGCGAAACGGCGTTGCGTGAGGGCATCGCCGCGACGCCACATCAGCGCACCTCGGCGGAGCAGATACGGCGACCAATTAAGCGACGCCGCGGGGCGAGCATCCGCAAACATCCGCAAAGGACAAGCATCCGCAAACAAGCATCCGTTCTCGGAAGCCGGCGCGCGGTATCATCAATTATCAATTAGAGTGATTGCGCCTCCTTGTCAGACCCCTTTCTTGATCGGTAATGTTCTACTTGTGAAGGAGCAAGGCAGCTGTGAAATCTATGTGGTTATTTCCCAAGATATTCGCTGATGCCTCCTCTACTCCTTGATTATGCAATGTCGCCGTAACTGCTATTTCTACAGAATAAAATGCCTTTTATAATTTATGACAGCCATACACAAAGATTCACTGCACTCTAGACTTCTCAATTGACCGATTGAAGGCATGGGCGTGATAAAATGTAGCATTTTCTTGGTTAACTGAAGTGTTGCCCTGATTCTACTAGAAATTGTCTTGGTTAATATTTTATACAATATACTGAAAGAAAGATGATCAGCCTACAATTCTTTAATGCCTCTTCTCTTATGAATTAGTATAATGTTGGCATTCTTCTGGCTCTCTAGTACATTTGAAGTCGTGAGCCATTGCATATAAAAGGCTACAAGATTTTTAAGTATAATATATCTGCCATCTTTGATTAAACTGACGGTTTTCCTATCTTCTCCTGCCACTTTTCCCTGGGACATGTCTTGCAAAGCCCTTCTAACTTCATCGCTAGTTATAGGAGACTCTGTATCCTGTTCATCACTACTTCCAATGAGGATTGAATGGCTGTTCTGGGTGTTGTACAGGTCTGTATAGAATTCTTCGGCTACTTTTACTGAATAGTGGAAATGAGTGACATTATCCTACTTCTCTTTCACTGCATACATCTTGCCCTACCCTATGCCAAGTTTTATTCTCATTTAAGTCATGCTGCTGTCATTTTTTGCTGCTTCCTAAATATTTCTGACTTTGTAATTTCAAATATCATTTGCTTACTTCTTGTGTATCAGCTTTGACAGTTCAGTGAATTCTACCCGATTTATTGAGTTACACCCTTTCAAGCTTTGTAGTTTCTTTGTTAGGTCCTTTGTTACTTGGGAGAGCTTACCTACTGGGACGACGAAGTGATCCTATTGCTGAGTGTTTGTTCTCCGTCACCAGTATTTTGTGGTAATTCTCGCTTTCTTCCGGGGAACGCTGTTCCCTGCCCGACGGGAATGGAAGTGGAACCACCCGCACTCCCACCTGATGTAGCGACGCCCGCGTCGGCAACCTCAAGGAAGCGGAACAGCCTCTCGAGCGACAGCGAGGCTACCCTGATAGACTCGACCGAGAGCTACGACAGCTCCGACGACGACTACATGACTGTCCTGAGTCAGAAAGCAAAGCGGCGGATGCTTAGGGCCTCTGTGGACACATCTACTATGAGGACTCCGCAGAGTTCGCCGAAGTACACCATCCTTTTCTTACCTGTGCTACCCTCCGACAACATGAGGTTCCTCAACAGGCAAGTTGCATCGGTTGAACTCGAGAGACTGTTGCCAAATGGCATTGAGGACGTACGAGTCAACCCTCGGAAGAATATTGTCGCGGTAGACGTCGCCCAAGCGTCGGCGTTAGATTCTCTGCGAGCTGTCACTGTTCTCGGTGGCATGAACGTCCGTACCATCATCCCGATGGGAAAAGAAACTACTACAGGCGTCATATATGACATTGATGCGGCCATCTCAGGCGAGGATTTACCACTTTTGATAAAGCCTGCCAATCATGGGACCCACATACTACAGGTGGCCCGTCTCGGAACTTCCAGATGCGTGAAAATTGTCTTTAAAGGTGACTGCCTTCCATCGCATGTGAAGGTAGGTGATTTTCGACATGCTGTCCGGCCCTTTGTTCCCAAGCCGCTTCAGTGCAGAAACTGTCAGAAATTCGGCCACGTGAGCGCCGTCTGTGGAAAGTCTGCTATATGTTCCCGCTGTGCAGCACAACACTCTGCAGGCAACTGCCAGGCAAAAACTTATAAGTGTCCGAACTGTCAAGGGCCCCACGATGCCTCATCAAAGGAATGTCCTAGAGTTAAGCGAGAACTCTCCATCTTGAAGAAAATAGTGAGGGACCGGTCGACACATCGTGAAGCAGCTGCTGACGTCAGGCAACGTCGTTCTCGTCGCAGACGCTCATCAAGGAATTCTGCTCTCCGCACAAAGAGTATGCGTGCCGCACAGCCTCTTGCTGTTGAATCTGCTCCAACCTCAGTGCAGAATGTTTCCAAACCATGTATAGACAACGGAGAATCTGAAAAGAATGCCATGGATGAAGAATGGCCACCACTGCCAAGGATAAGCCCTGTGGAAAAACCCCAACAAGGAAAGAAACCACAATGCTCACCCCTCACCCAGATGAGCTGACAGAGCATGACCGCTGAATTGCAACAATGCTCACGTCTTTGATAAATACGATTCGCACGCTTGTGGGCAACTCGAATACGCCAACAGCTCGAAGCGCACTGCAAGTGTTGGATGCCCTGAGCCCAGTGCTTGCAAATCTTGCATAAGCACAATGGCTCTTCCACTGCCTTCACTCCGTGATGAAGTGCGTAGCACGACGATTTTTCAGTGGAATGCCAGAGGACTTAAATCACGGATTTCATGTTTCCGCCAATACGTTTTCACGAACAGATTTCCTGTAGTGGTAATATGTGAACCGAACGTGTCAAAAGCGCTAAGACTCTCTGGATACGAAGCCTTTATGGTGTCGACGTGCGGGCAATCCAGCAAAGTAATTGTTTACATCCATACAGAACTGACTTACATTCCCCACTCGGTGCAGCCTCATGATGGAAACCAATACGTGTGTCTCCACATTACAAAGAATAAAGTGGCCTTCACCCTTATCGGCGCCTACATATCCCCATATAGTCGGTTCGACGGAGACCGATTGCGAGACATCCTGACGGTGACTACTGGACCCTGGATTATCACGGGAGACTTTAATGCTCATCACTTGGCTTGGGGAAGCTCCAGAATAGATTCCAGGGGCCGGAAACTTGTGGAATTTGCTTCCGACCATGAACTCAGCATTATGAACGATGGCAGTCCGACGTACTTGCGTGGTTCGAACTATAGCAGTTGCTTAGACTTGACCTTGGTGTCACGGCAACTTGGTCAAAATGTTCGATGGTTCTCTGACATCGAGACTCATGGTAGTGACCATATTCCCATCTACTTAAGTATCACTGGATTTGGAAGCTTCTCCTCTTGTACTTCCCGACAAGCATATATAAGGTGGTCAACGTATAAGACAAAGGTGGAAGAGGCATGCAAAGAAGGATTTACCGGCACCATTGAGAACCTTATTACAAGTGTACTGGAATCGTCTAAGTACACATTTACATCCGCTAAAAGACGTACGGATTTTGACATGGAACTTGAGCGACTTCGAACTATTCGCAGAAGAGCCGAGAGGTGATACAGGCGCACGAAGTCAATTCATGACCTTAGAGTCGCTCGACGTATACAGAAGAAAATCCAACGTCGTATGGACAGTCTGGAGGCACAACGGTGGAAGACGTTCTGCGAATCACTTGACCCCCGCAAGCCACTGTCTATCATATGGAGGACGGTGCGCGGCCTTGGCTCGTCTCCACAGCAACGACACCCATTCTCAGCCCTAGCCCTCCATCAAGGCCGCTCACAGGTCGATATAGCCGAAGACTTCTGTGTGAAGATTGCGGGCAGTGTGGTCACCATCAACAGCGAAATTCTGGGTGAGGTTCCTGCGACACGCTTGCCAGACTTGCATGTGTCCTTCTCATTTGAGGAATTGGACGCTGCTCTGGCCTCATGCAGGCGCTCATCGTCGCCAGGACCAGACGGCATCACCTACGCTGCTTTATGCCACCTAGGTGAAGATGGCCGATGCAGACTTCTGGAATGTTATAACCAGTCATGGAATGATGGCATCGTTCCTGAGCGGTGGAAGTCCAGCCGCTTGATACCACTCCTGAAGCCTGGAAAGTCGCCACTTGACCTAGCATCCTACCGACCCATTGCGCTGTCCAGCTGTGTTGGGAAGGTCATGGAAAGAATGATTCTCAGCCGCCTAGAATGGTATCTTGAGCGCCACAACGTATACCCCGATGCCATGGCTGGTTTTAGAAGAGGCCGTTCCTCTATTGACAACGTCATCGACCTAGTCACGTCTGTACAGCAAGAAAAACACCACAAGCGTATATCGGTTGCACTATTCCTCAACGTGAAAAGCGCCTATGATAATGTAACGCATGAAGCCATCCTTGATGCCCTGGAAAATAATGGAATTGGTGGACGCATGTTTCGGTGGATTTGGAGCTATCTATTCAAAAGATCCTTCTTTGTGCACAGTGCAGATGGCCGAACTGCTGACCATTACACTAACCGTGGCGTCCCTCAGGGTGGGGTTCTTAGCCCCACGTTGTTCAACCTTGCAATCCTCGCCGACGTTCTACCACATACAGTAAACCTTTCCATATATGCTGACGACATATGCATATGGGCCTCGGCAGTTACACGTCTCCAGGTGTGTGCACGGCTCCAAAAAGCAGTGACCCTAACATCATCGTACCTGCGTGCGCAAGGCCTCAGCATTTCGACCGAGAAGTGCGCCTTAGTCGCCTTTACCCACAAGCCCATGACCTGGTACCCCATTTCTATTGACCACCAACCAATTTCCTACGCAAAAACTCACCGATTCCTAGGCGTTATTATAGACAGAGACCTTTCATGCAGCCCCCACATCACATACTTGAAGAAGAGGCTTACTTCTATCTCCCATATATTAAGGTTTCTTGCCGGTAAAACGTGGGGCACATCCGTGGCATCTATGCTTCAACTATACAGGACGCTCTTCCTAGGATACTTGCGATACAGCACACCAGTGCTGTCCAATGCTAGCAAAACTAACATCCATGTCCTACAGAGCATTCAAGGCCAAGCCCTACGAACATGTCTGGGGCTACCTCGAAATGCTTCAACCGTGGCAACAATTGCCACCGCGAGAGACCACCCAATAAGGACCTATATAGATATCGACGCACTCCGGGTGCATGTTCGCCATATATCCAGAGTCCCTGACCACCATCTTGCTCGCTTGCCTGAGAAAAGACCCAAGGCAGCGTTCTCCAGATCAGTTGCGGCTAACCGGCACTCTTTGTCTTTGAGGCACTCACCCGCAACAAGAACGCCATCCCCTATGTGGTGCTTGAAGAAGCCTCCAGTGTACCTTGCTGTTCCAGGAATAGTGAAGAAAGCTAGCCTGACCACCGCGGCTCTCAAGCAGATCACATTGGAACTTCTGCATTCTTCATACGCTAACCGGATTCATGTTTACACGGATGGTTCCGTCTCGGAAAATTCTACAGGCGCCGTTGTTCTACCATCTCAATCGGCCGTCATCAAGTTTAAGACTTCCCATGTAACGACATCTACAGGTTCTGAACTGGCCGCCCTTCGCGCTGCTGTCGAATACATTGAAAAAGCACCGCCCAACAAATGGACAATATTTTGTGACTCGAAAGCAGACCTCCAGAGCTTGCGAAGTTTACGAGGTGGCAATTATGAACAGCTGGTGTCACAAATCAACGAAACCTGCCATTGTGCATCTGAAAGAGGACATGATATCATATTTCAGTGGCTGCCGGGACATTGTGGCATCGTTGGTAATCACCTCGCCGATGACGCTGCCCGACGTGCCCAGGCTGGCTCACCGACACTCCTTATACCTTTATCCAGAGTCGACGCTGCAAGAGAGCTTCGCAGTCTCGCTCGTACAATCACGTTAGGTTGCTGGCATACACCACAGAACTCTAAGTGTCGTTTACACAGCCTCGACCCATCACTGAACCTTACATTACCAGCGAACCTTCCACGACGTGACGCAACCCTGCTGTGTCGGCTGTGGGTAGGAGTAGCATTCACCAACTCCTACAGCTATCGTATTGGAATGGCGGATTCACCAATGTGCGCTAAGTGCAAGTGTGAAGAGACCATCAGTCACCTTCTGTGCCACTGTTCTCGCTTCGATAATCAACGTGCGACTCTCCAGTGTGCCTTGAATAGACTGGATGACAGGCCATTTACGGAAGCGAAGATCTTGGGAGCGTGGCCTCACAGCTCATTGGCCCAGAAAGCGGTTCGAGCGCTTTGTCGCTACCTGAGGGCAACAGACTTGAGTGCCCGACTATAGACATCCTACACCTAAGTTCTCTCTCTCTCCCTCTTTCACTCCCCATTCCCCTCCCCACGTGTAGGTAGCAAACTGGACTCAGTCTGGTTAACCTCCCTGCCTTTCCGTCTTCCCTTCTCTCTCTCTCTTACCTACTGGTTGCCTTGGTGCCTTATCTCTCCCTCCAATTACTGCTTCTGAAATCAGCCTAGTTATGGTTTCATTTATTACCTTTTTGTTATTTTCATCTTGCTGCATCATGCTGTGTTTAGGTTGCCAAATATATTTGTGGATATATATACAAAAGCTATATGATGGCACCCACGAAATGGCTGATATAAACCTCCTATGCCGACCAAGTATGTCCAGCTATGGTCTGCATAATGCCAACAACTATAGAAAAATAACTTCCTTCACAAAACTGCCACATAATGCTGGCTCACAGGCATCTCTAAAGTGCATCACTCTTTTAAAGGAATGGTGAATTATATTTACCATATTCTTTATTTCCTTAGATATCATCACTCAGTATGTACCACTGGCTCCTCCAGAACGGGCATGTCCCGCAATGTACATTTCCTACATAATACATGAAGATATAATGTCAGCTCACAGATATCTTCCAAAGCATATCAATCTTAATAAATTGGTTCATTATAATTCACGAATAGTTTATTACTTTACTTCTTTTTTTAGCCTTCTGATGTGTGCCGTTGGAGGTGTGCCTGTTCTTGGCCAATCCTTCAGAATGGATATGTCCCACTGTGGCACAAGGAGTACAGAATCTCTCAATGCTGCTCGACCCGTCTCATTCTTGTATCCATCACCATTAGCTGTAAAGCATTTGACCAATTTACTTAAGCTTCACTCCGCACAGGCCCCAACAAGTGCATTGGATCTGCATGGGTTCTTTTGACCTGTCATTACACTCACAAAAAACCACTTCTACATCCTTTGGCATGGTAGAAAAATTCAAGCTTAAATGCTATAAGTTAAAAGGCAGTGTCACTTCTATATAAGGACACAATGCTGACACATGACACGCTTCATGACGGCAGAGGGCGTGCGTTTCTTCTAAATGCAGAAACAAGCATCCGCAAATTTATGTAGCTTTAAGAAGTTTGACTTCCTGTCAACCATAGCAGATTAAAAAAAAAAAAACTTCTGCTCTCACGGGATTTCGAAAACCACACCTGGAAAGAAGCTCGCAACTTCATCACCAGAGACAATTTTCACAAAGTGAGGAAGCGCCTCGATCGTGTATAGGAAGGCCTACACCGTCCTCGATTAAATATTACATGCGACCACACTGACCATGATCGTGATATGACGATGAGCACAATGCTCTTGAAGCTCATATTCCACAAAATAAAAATCCAATCCGCATTAAAAAATGTGACATTAGATAAATCCAAATTATGGGGCACACTAATATCTGCATAAAACAGCATTGCACCAAAAGAGTTCAGCATGCACACATTGCTCTAGCAGCCTGTCAAGGCAGGTGTCCTTCATGCTGCTTTAGATTCGGCTGTTGCACTGCTGCATACAACAGATCATACACGCAAGCATTGAAAGACACTGTTTCAGATGTTGCTCTGATCTATGAAGATTGCTAAAGCATCAGGTATTTCGAAGGCGTTTTTTTTTTTTTTCGTTTCTTCTTCGAAGGCACTCGAAGGTTCATTGCAGAGCCACTTGGGCATCCCTAGACATGGGCAAAGTCAGTGCCATGCATCAACGGAATATTGCACAGCCCGCACCGTGCAGATCTCCGCAAAACAGAAAGCTCCCGAAAAGGAGCAAGATGTTGCTTGCATGAAGGGACGGTAGGTCTCTGACCAGGACGTCATGTTTGGCATTGCTTAATTGCCACAATGCTGACCCCATCACGAGACACAAGAACCACAACAAGGTCGAAATCCAGTTCGTTACCAGGGGCGCGTTTCAAACAATCCTTATTGCGCCGATATAGCTGGCTGGCGTCTCACTGACCTTTGACATAGTCACAGAAGACTGCCACTGCAATCCTCGAGCCAAAGCCCGAAAGTACCCCGGTGCGGATTTGTGACCAAAATACGAATGAGTGCATCTGAAACAACCCGCAAAAACCCAGTTTTTTCTACCGAAACTGGAAAAAGCACCACCCTAGTAAATATTGCTGAAAGTTACTCAGAACATGAATTGCAAACCGATGTTTACTCGCTGCTTTGGGTGCATACTCATGCAGAGTATGGCCACATGTCTGGGACATTGCACATTTTTGAGGCAAGCAATACCACTGGGACAGTTCCCAGTGCACCATGTACGATTCTGATATTGACGACAATCCACATTAATGCATATCTGTGTGGCACTGCCCCATGCAGCTATTATACAATAAGGTGGATAAGGGCTCTGCGACAGCCATAGGCTACAAGGCAACCTGAATAAAAGGTGTGCGGCTGCTAGCCATACGCCTCTGCCACATTAACTTTGGTGACATTCACTACCCATATTTAACAAATTGAACTCATGTGAGATAACGTACACATTCTTTAGCAAACAGCACGAATAACGGGACAGAGAAAAGAGGTACATGACAGGTGTCCCGAAAGGTGTCCCGTTATTTTCGCTGTTTGCTAAAGAATGTGTTTGTACCAACAAGCCCAGCTAGCCACTATTCTGGAGATACAAAGCATCTCTGCAGTGATAGAACCGGGAGCTTTGGATGGTTCTGGACGGGCAACGTTCTGGATTGACCAGCTCCACAGTACCACAGTACTGTGGAGCTGGTCAGCACCATTTCAGCACCATTTTCAGCAATGGTGCCGTCAGCAAACTGCAGGTTTACACCACATTTTGCAAATGAGTATGGGGGCTGCCATGAGGACCAATAAGTCATCCAACCATAGATTCCTTCAACAAATGCAGTGTCAACAAATTACTGCTTTCCAATGCACTGAAATGAAATGCAATAAGACGAACCCTGATTTTTCACCAGCCCTGTCATCAGTGATGTTTAGTGTTTTGGCTGCACTGGTTCATCTTGAATTTATGCTGAACGTGGTTCTTTTACAAACACGTTTGCGCAGCAATCCCCCCCCCCCCCTTTAGCATTACTAAGAAAAATAATTTCCAGACTATTTCTTTTTTTTTAAAAAGAAAGGATCAGTGGTTTTAAAGTGGGACTGTGTTGCAATTTGTTTTATCCTGACACATTTCTCGTTGTGCACTGTCGTATATTATTTACTCTGGTTTTGTTCTGTCACACATTTCCTTTTTTCCAGTTTTCCTACAATTAAAGAAAGTGCCATGTGTCAAGCTTGCATAGCACGAGATAAGGTAATATGAAAATTGTTGTAGTTGCACAGCGGCATAACCAATAACAGATATGTAGGAGGCAATAATGGACAATACGATAACATCTTCCCAACTTCCGTGAAAGCAATCCTTGCTGGGAATCTATGGCCGTAAATCTTAGATCTGTGGCAGCATAACATGACTTCCCTGTGAACCTTTCATAGGGTATACTATGATGCTGTTGTCTGTAAAAAACAATGAATGTATATAGGGATTCGATGGCTTGGCGATGTTTCAAGCCATCTGATGTTGTGATGACAAAGTCCATCACAACAAGACAACACTATAACTTGTGCCCTCAGTTAGTGTAATTCGTGCTGTACTGGAAAAATATTCCTGGCTAATAACAGCACATCAAAAATAAAGATGAAGGAAGGCATAGACACAACACCCAAGCGATGACTATAGTATGGAAAATTCACAGAGGAAACGAGTTAATCTTTGCATATCTCTTTTATGTGCAATAAATACTCAAACTGTAGGAGGTGCAGTCATTCAGCAGATATCTTTGATGCTGCAGATGCCCTCGACTGCTCATTCATCTTTGATATCCGCCGCATAAACTCCGCCGTGTGTGGTTGAAAGTCTGCCAAGGCATTGATAAAGGCAAGCCAGGTGTCTTCAATCTGCAACAAATTAAGGGGAACAAAATGGAGAATTTCACAATTAAACATATACTGAAGGGCAATGGTTCATCGGGCTATCTTAAGGAGCAGGATACAAAAGCACGGACAAAAGTGTGACCTCGACCAGTGTGCAGCTTCTGCTTCCTTCTCGTGAACTTCTTTGGGCCACAGCGGCTTCAACAGGATGAAAATTCTCATCCGTACTCTGCTTGTTTTGCATTAGAAACACTAATTTTCGGATAACCCACCTTTTTTCCAATCAAGATGACCACCGCATTGGCAATTCTGCCATGTCTGACCATACATCCAGAAACTTACATATAGAGGGACCACTAAAGAGGAGCATTAAATCAGTTTGGAAGGATTAAATAGTCGTTCAAAATTTTTTTTATAGTAATTTCATGAGAACAGGTTGATTGCAGCTAAGTAAAAGCTCTTGAAACTTGCTAGGTTAAATTCTTCTCTCTTAGAATACAATGTAGTGAACCTTTGCTGATATCAAATTAGCTAGGCCCGAGTAAATTCCATTGAAATACATCTCAGTAAGTTATCCTGAAGCTTGCTATGTTTAATCTTTGGCGCTTCTACAATACACTGCAGTGAAACTAGGCTCAAGCAGATGCCATCAAAATCCATGCCAGCATGGCAACCTGGTGCGACAACATTAAAGTGGCATCACCAGTCTTTCGTTCTTGTGTCTTCTCTGGCTTGCAAATTCTCTTATCACGGTAAGAGTGGCTTTTTGGGTATTTTATAACAGTAATTTACTAATAGAACTATTAATTTTTCTCTTGCGCAGCCCTTTAAGGTTCAAGACTGCCCAAAGTTGAAGACAGCTTCTTCCCCCTAGTTTGGAGCACAGGAAGGCTGCAGATGAAGATGTTGACCCCTGTGCCTTGAACAATCTTGAAGCTATGTCTGCCTGCCGTGATGTGTACATCTGCACCCCATCTGTTGTGGCTTCCTTCAAGGATGTCATTGTAAACGACATATTAGCACTTGTCCTTATGGTCCCATTATTTTGGAATGCTCTTCAAGAACAAAATTAAGAAACTTGTCTGCATCAATATCTGCATGCTACTGAGCTACCTGTTCTTTAACTCAAAAAGGATTCTTCTAAACTGACAGGCAGTGCTAGCAGTACAACCTTTTAAGGTCGACTTCTAGAAGTGGACCTGAAATTAAATTTAATTTACTGAATTTTTACCGGGCACAGGCCTTACGCGAGTCAGGCATGTGGCTACTCACTGAATCATTAAACTATGTTCCGACTGCTATGCAAATAAGTGCAACCACTGATGGCCGACTACAAACACATTTACAGTCACCGAGCAATTTTTCGGACACGGACTAGTGCCATCCTTTAGCCGCTTGCAGCTATTAACGAGAATGTGAGTATGCGATTGACGCTAAGCGAAACTTTTTTCAAAACTTTCCTACTGCAAAGTGGGAGTTCAGGTCTTACATGAGTAAATGCGGTATTCGCTACACGTGAGATAGGCTTCGGGAAAACTATTAGATAAAATACCAATTTACGTCATTTGCACATTTTGGAGGCAGCCAAGTGGTCATGAGGGCCACTGGCTAACACTCCCCAAGCTAGGTTGAAAATGAAAATGCCACCTTGATATAACAAATACGGATATACATAAAGAAATATCGAATGAAACTTGGTTCTTTATGATTAAAGAGAATACCTTTGTACACAGCATGGAGATGTTCACCCATTCACTTCCGTGTCTGGTGGTGAGCAGGCCAGAAGAGGCTAAAGTTCAGGATGCCAGTGGTGCACCAGCTGCCTAAAATTTGGCCTCTTCAAAGTATGCTTTAACTAGTCTTTTATAGATGGCAGCGCTATTTACTAGTTGTTTTGGGTTTTGCGCACTAGATGGACGTACTTGCCCACATCTTCAGCACAAGTTGATAGTAAAACAATGGAAACGTTCCCGCTCGCTGGGCTCCGTTCTGTTGCTGTAGCTGCTGCAACCAGAGAACCAGGCTCGAAAAAAGTGTACAGGCTCCCAAGCAAGCAATTTTTTTTTTTCAGCACATACTGGCAAACACTGCGCAGCAGGACCCTCCGAGGCTCTTAGTTTTTCAAGGAATAAGTCAAAATGTCCAAGAGGCATTCTAAGTGCAAAAAAGGCAAAGATGCACTCCACGGTTCCTGCATGTTTAAACATTTTTTATACATTTTTGCTGCATCTGATGCAGAAGTCTTTTGTCAACAACACAAACCAGAAATTTAAAGCAGGCTTTAGAGCAATTTTCTTACAAAGTGGAACATGCAGAATGAAGCAGGAATATGCGCCGTGGAACATTATGAGCAGTAGAGTGCCGATTGGACCAAAGCAAAGGGGTTAAAGAAACACAGAAAGAGAAATGTATTAAGTTAGGCTACATTGGAAAGTTGCATCTCGAAGATCCCTAAAAACTCACTCTGACAATTAGTGGAGGCTTGGTATGCCAGAAAACAAAAAACTAGAAGAGGGGTAGCAACGCTCCATGCAATTTTCTGCACGAGCTACTCGTGACATCACACATTTTGACCTTGCCTCCTTCGGTTTAGTTAATTATTTACCTACAAATAAAGACTAAATTGCATTCTAAGTAGGCCAAAGAATGAATACATACAGGAAGTTTGAACAACTTCTTTTGTGCTGAAAGGTTGTACTATACGAGAAAATATACTTTGAAATCCATGATGTCACACCCGTGCACTGGTGCTGCAGCTTAGGTATGCCATTCAACATAGAGAGGTCTGTCTTTCATCTTCTTTAGTAACCAGTGTTTTTGCACTGGTTACTAGAATAATACTACTAGAATAAGAATACCTCAGCATGATAAAGTGGCTAAGTGTTTCTCTTAAATGTACATTTAAGTACATTATAATATTCTTGTGAGGCTTGTTGCAACTAGCCTGCGTGATGAACAATTTGTTTCACACTGCCAAAGTGCCGGCGAAAGCCTGAACGTTTGAAATCTGCCAAGCTTCCTGCAACCATTGATAAACGCTTAGGAGGCCGCAACGCCGAAAAGAAGACCGCCTTTGTGCACTCATTCTCACCTCCTTGCCCCCGACACGCATGACGCCCTGATATCTGCTGTGTCGGCTTGCCAGTGCCGTCTGCTTTCGGTGAGCAAGACGGTCAAGCTTTTTGTGCGCGTTCACTCCTTCTCTTCAGCACGGAACACGGCTGCAGTGTGTGTGCGTGTGGGTGCATGTGTGTGCTGTGCCTTTCCCTCTGTTGCAGCGGTGCCGGTTAGCAAATTTGTTGAACTGACTGTCTGCTTCTCCTGGACGAGGGCTTTCCAACGACGTCATAAAGGACGCCCCCACCAACCGACTTCAGCTTGCACCACAAAATAGACAGTTCGTGTCACTTTCAGTCAGTCGTGAAGCTTGTACAGCTGACTGCTCCATAGCAATGTAATTAAAGGTTCTTTGTTACTCATTACATCAATCATCTTGCATCTCTGCCTGGGTCATTCCCTGCTGGTCAAGCTCCAGATTGCTGGGCCCATGCTACCTTGATGGTCCTGGGTGCCCAGCCCACCTTTAACAGGCGCAAGGTTGGAATGCTAGACTATTCTCTCTACCTTTTTAGGCCACTGGCATACAGCTAAGTTTCAAGAGGAGAGAATGAGATAGGCTGGCTGCATAATAAGAGGACCAAGGCTATATTATAGCAAGAAGACAAACAGTTTTTCTGGTGTTAAGAAAAAGTAAGATAGAATTAAATATATAACAAGGCAACAGCGAAGGAGATTTAAAGTGGTCAATAAAGACAAATACAGGTGAACCACAAAAAGAAACTTCAGTATAATAAAATTGTAGGTATAACAACGTACTTAACATTTTATAGATTATTGTCCATAGACCAACACAATGTAACTAGAACCTCAATATAAAGAAGTGTGTTTATACATGATTTCAATATGATGACATTTTACCGCTCCTGCAAAGGAATATTGAGGAAATGCTAAATGACAACTACTGGGGCCAAATGTTGATATTACAGGCGGCTGCTTGAGAATGCACTTCTCAATTAGCGTGCTGCGCGACAGAGAGCGGCAGCTAAAGTGGAGCAGCATAGCAGCAGCACCCTCTTGCTGTATCACGTTCTATATAAAGTCCAAATGTGATAAAATCCTACAGCGCACTGTGTGCTGTGAGTGCGAGGAAAAGCATGCAAAGGTGAGCCAAGAAGCATGGTGGCTTCATGCATGTTGCTACCCGTGTCAGCAAGGCATGGGGCTGAGGAAGCTGTAACATGATGAGGCATTTGCCGAGTGCAGGGGTAGTGGAGGCAGGTGTAGCGGGGTAGTGTAGCAGGGTAGTGTAGCAGGGTAGTGGGCAGGGGTAGTAGGGGCAGGGCAGTGGGTGCAAGTCTCCTCCTCTAGCCTGTTCCCGGCTGAACAAGGCTGTCGGCACGGCTGAGTGCATACATGGCCTGTGCGCCCTATGTTGGAGGCAATCTGTGGCGGATGGGCAAGCTGAGATGGCCTTGGCTTCACGCGCACTGTCTTCCCACGCATTAGTGCTGGAGGCTGCGTAATCTCGAATTTCGGAGACGAGCTAAAAGCAAGCGGCAACAAGGGAAGCGTTCGCTTCCCTCTGCGTGCGCTCTGCATGACAGCATTGTCCCACTGTGAGCGACACTATCAGCCACGGCGGCAGTGGAGTAGACGAGAAAGCTCACAGGCTTCGCTTTGCAACGCTGATGGCAGCGCCAATATAACGAAGTGTCAATAAAATTAAGCAAATTGGCAATTTTACAGACTTGGTTATATTGAAGTTTAACCCTTTTGCTTTCGCCCGTTCCAGTGTATTTCGTGTTCCACATAAGAAAATTACTTTAAAATCTGGTGCAGACATCACATTTACAAAATGTCCAATTTATTTTTTTTTCCCAAACAACTTCTGCGTCAGATGCAATAAACAACTAGCAAGTGAGCAAAATAAAAGCCTAGAATGAGCAGGAACCTGGAGAGTGCACTCCTGCATTCTTTTGCAATCAGAACGCCTCTCGGGTTTTTGAACTTTGCCCTCAAAAACTAAGCACAGCATCAAACGGTTCTGCTTTGCAGTTTTCGGTGGCATGTACTAAAAAAATGAGCCCACTCGGAAGCCTGCACATTTTTTTTGAGCCAGGTACTCTGGTAGCAACGGCTACAATAACAGAGCGGAGTCTGGCAGGCAGGAATCTTTCCATTGTTTTACAAATAAATCCTGAAAGTGTAAACAAATATGTCCATCTAGTGTGTGAAACCCAAAACAACTGTATAAGATAGCGAGCAATGTGCTGCCATCTATGAACAATAGCCAGAAACAACCGTTCTTTGAGGAGCTGGAAAATCGCTGGCTGAGAAAGCAAACGGTTTAACTGCACTAGAACACGAAAGCCAATGTTACTGAATCTTCCTGTGCAAGAAAACACTGATGCTGTCTATTCACACTGCTCTACGATGGGATGCTAGGCTGGCATCCCAGCCACTTACCAGGACAATCTCATGGGGCTCCACGTTGTGAGTACGACAAAGTTCCGAAATACGTTCTTGAAGCGCAGGTTGCCACCACAGCGCCAAGGGGCTATAACTGTCACTGGGAGAAACCTCCGGCGCCTCCAGGACACTTGGAGACAACTGCGGGCCAACAGCACATGCGCCCTTCCAGTCGCCGCTCAGTGCCAAACCCAGCCAGACCGCCTGGTTATTGTACTCGCTGATCTTTGTCTTCAACCAAGTCAGTGGAAGATGCTCTTTTGCTTCTTCCAAGAAGTCCAACAGGCTGCCAGGAAAATGAACAAAGAAAAAAGAAAGACAATGATCGACAAAAACCTGTCAACCTATAAAGTTAAAAAGCACTAGAAGCGAAGCATAAACTTGAAGTTTGGTGAAAATGCTGCAAAATGTTTTATTATTTAGGATCTTTATTCTTAATAAAAAGTTCAGAATGGGTTCTCTAAAAACACTAAGAAATATCTCAGCTCTACAGTCAAAGCAAGACTGATAAGTGCCACAGAAAAAAATTCCCACGTGTCCATAGCGATCGCCTACGAAACGCAAAGGCGAGAGCCTTGTAAAGCCTACTGTAATTCACCTTAATCATGCTTAATCCACATTAGTCCATGCTAATCCACCTTTATCTAATCACTGATCAATCATGAATTAACTTTTCTAATCATTAGTCATCTCTTAAACATGGGTGGACATGCTTTGGTTCACTTCTGGCCTTCCTTGGGTCACGTGATATTTTCTGTAACTCACAACGGCACTTTGAAACATAGATTTAAGGCTTTCACCTTAAAATGGACATATCTGTGAAGTTCATTCCAAAAATATTCCCGTAATGGCGGCTGAAATTTGAGTTGCTGTTGCAGTACATTTATCACATGAGTGGGCAACACTGCTGCACCTAGGCACGAATAATCGAGCAGGTGTGAAAAATTTGTATTCGAAAAATTGGTTGGCGATTGTATTTGCATTCTGTTGAGATCCCTTTTGCCATAAATTGAACGCAAATGAAAAATCAATGGTGCAAAATATGACAATTATAAACAAGCTACAAGAATTAGAAATTCACAATGAAATCATAAACACTGGCAGGTATGTTGCCAGCATGCTCTTAAAACATGTGGCACAATCATGACCTCTTTCAATACTCGCTGCACGTCCAATGTTGGACTACCAGTGCGAGTTTCTTCATGCGCCTTACCTCCAGTAATTTTAGATAACAGGTATTGTATTATTTGAGTGTGAGTGGCCCTACCAGTTTTCGAAAAGTGGGAAAAGGCCCCTGCATCTTGGAGACTTCAACGAGAAGGGGGACAAACCAAGGGGCCCAAAGTTTCTTAGTCACAACCATATGAAGACAACAGATAATAAAGCTAAGGATAGCACAAGGGAAATTATTTGTTGCGTTAATTGAAATGTGCTAGTGATAAGGTAGAAGAAACTGAAAGTGGAAGAAAAAACGATGACTCCAAGCATTACACAGTAAAATTGATTGAGTGGTAGTCATAATCGATCTATCAAATGGCAACAGACGATTTACTTTGCAAATACAATAATGAACCCTGCCAAGTGAGCTCAGTGGAAATTAAAAAAGTTTCATGAAAGAAGAATCGTCATCTGTCTAAGAGTTGGCCAAAGAAACACTGCTTCTTTGCACTACTGTTCAGGTGGATGACAATTGTTCCCTTTCAGTAATGAACGCTGTGAGCGTATTATTGCATTTCCATGAATACTATAATGTGTCTTTGCATGTTCACACTATATGCACAGAGCCATATCACATTTGTGTCACTCTCCTTCAGAAACTGCTTGCTACTCCACTTCCTCCTTACCTCAAGTACATTTTGCAGACTCCATCGATGAGTAGTGGATTACGTGAGAAGACTGGAAGCATCACAAATGGCCACTCGGGTAAGCATAGCATTATGACTCTTGCTTTCCTAAACACCTCCAGTCTCTGAAAAATAGAAGCAGGAAAAAACAGGAAGTGAGCCTTCCACTACGCTTTACCATTGTGAACTCACCCACCACAAGGAGAGAGACAGTAGGCATGTTTGGGCACTTCAAGCTGGTCAGGAAAACAGAAATACGCAATCAATAAATTGCCTTCCGTGCCTTCATTGTATTCAAAGACCAGGCGCTGCCGCAAATTTTGGTTATGCACCAGGAGCTGCGAAGTGCCACTGAGGAAGCATTCTACTGCAAGAATTTTCAAATGGGATTTTTAGTAGTAACTGAGATAGAAGTAAAAAAAAAAGAACTATATAGACTCAATGCACATTTTAGGACCTATGTGTAGTGAAGCTTTCATGAAGCAGTTAATGAAATGCTATAAATTTGTCCATTTCATTCCTGCGTCTTGGCGCAAAGGTAACTGGCGTGAGCATGTGCTCTCGAACACCCGTGCATGCAATCTGACAACTCTTATATTGCCCCCATATTTCTTCATTTCCTTAAAAAAAGAATTATGGGGTTTTACGTACCAAAACCACTTTCTGATTATGAGGCACGCCGCAGTGGAGGACTCCGGAAATTTCGACCAACTGGGGCTCTTTAACATGCACCTAAATCTAGGTACATGGGCGTTTTCACATTTCGCCCCCATCGAAATGCGGCCGCCGTGGCCGGGATTCGATCCTGCGACCTCGTGCTCAGTAGCCCAGCACCATGGCGCCACTGAGCAACTACGGCGTTTTTTTTTTTCTTATTCATTTCTTCTTATGTATTTTAAACATACCACCTGCTTCTTAACCAAGTTGTGGGCCACAGTATAGAAATCATCATCGTCATCATGAACATGTGACAATTACCCAGTCATCTCAAAGAGCTAGTTGGCATTCTCACTTTAGAAGTATATATACAATTGTGGCCTAATGGTTAGAGCAGTGGGCTGCTGTGCTGGGGAACCAAGGTACAATTCCTGCATCAGGCATGTAATTCATTATTATTCTTTTACATATCTACCCGAGAAATTAGCAGAAGTAGAAGGATTGCATCACAGTCTATACATGGATGACATCACCCTCTGGGTTCCCGGGGGAGGACGTGATGATCACGTCGAGCGAACGCTACAGGCAGGAGTAGATGCGGTCCAGAATTACTTGCGTGGAACGGGCCTCGAGTGCTTGGCTACCAAGTCCGAACTGCTAATATACAAACCCACAAGGAGAGGTCATATACTCCAAGATACGTATTATATTGGCAGATGGTACTCCTGTACCGCACGTAGACAAAATTGGAATCCTGGGGTTACACCTGCAGGCAAATGGCCATAACGGAGAGACGGTGCGAAGACTTCGTTGTTTGGTAGATGACACGATCTGACTCTTGCATCGCATCACGAATAGACGCAATGGTATGCGTGAAGACTGCGCGATCCATCTCGTGCAGGCGTACGCGATAAACCGCATAACGTATGTTGCCCCCTACCTTAAGTGGATAGGGTGCGAAAAAAACAAGGTCGAATGCATGATACGAAAGGCTTTTAAGAGGGCAGTCGGTGTTCCACTCAACGCAAGCACCGACAAGTTTCTGGAGCTCCGGCTTCACAACTCACTTGACGAGTTAATCGAGGCGCACAACATTGTGCAATACGAACGATTATCTAATTTAAAGACAGGTCAATGCATCCTCAAGTCACTCGGCATCGCGTACCACACTCAGCATGGAGAAAAGATGGCGGTTCTAACCTCGGTCCGCGACCGCCTGATCATCCCGCCGCTACCCCAAAACATGCACCCGACGCACCATGCCGCGAGACGCAACAAAAGAGCAAGGGACCTTCAGAAGAAGTTTGGCAACAGCAACGAGGCGGTGTACGTAGACGCTGCGCTATATGAAGGAGAGAGAAGCGCACACGCGATCGCGGTTGTAGACCGCACAGGTAAGTGCCTCGCAAGCGCCACGGTGACCACGGGACACACGGAGGAGGCCGAAGAAGCCGCAATAGCCCTAGCACTGGCCGCGGTGCCAAGTGCTACGATCGTGATCAGCGACACGCAGGCGGCAATCCGCGGCTTCGCGGGCAGTCGCATCTCGCGGGAAGCGGTCCGCACACTCTAATTTTGCGACGACGGCGACTCGTCATTGCCCTCGCAACCCCAAAATTCTACGGTCTTCCTGCTCTGTACCCTGGCACACACCGATGTCCTGCTCGCGGGCAACGAGGCGGCCCACGCCACGGCTCGAGGTCTCACACGCCGAGCCGCAGCAGATTATGTGGCCGCCGCCCCCGCCCCCGAGAGCGGGGGCATTGGATCTGCCGGATCGGGACACTACAACATAAATGCAGCAACAAGAATCACAATGGGCATGGGCGATCGCCTGACCACGTTCAGAAATCTCACCCAACACTACAGACTCCAAAGATGCACATTCCCGCCACCACACGATAAATTAAACAGGAATGAGGCCGTAACTTGCTCCAGACACACACCTACCCTAGCTCCGCCGTCCTACACCACTGCTACCCGGGCTTATATCCGACAGATGCCTGTAAAGCTTGCGGACAGAGAGCAATGCTGCGACACATGCTCAGGGAATGTGCAGGCAACCGCGGTAATGAGATCACCTCCGTTCGCGACGCGTCCGTAATCGCGGCCGTTGCCACAGTACGGGAAGCCTCGAACTTGTTTCTTCCAGATGCCGCCCCGGCTGCGGGGGCCACCGGGGACCTTCTCCATCAGCATTGCCGCCGCTGGGAGGTGGCTCTCAAAAGTTCAGAGTTGGCAGACCAGCTCTGGGCCATCCAGCAAGCCAAAGATTCCGCCCGAGTCCAAGGACTTCGAGCCGCCACTTGAGGCCACCACAACAAAACTGCTGGACCATTCATTAATAAAGTTTCTTCTCTCTCTCTTACATATCCTGTGACCTAAGTTGGCCCAATGGTTACTTTCAAGTCCTATTACCTCAGCACAGCAGCTCAATGTTCTACCCATTCCACCATGGGCTTCCTAGTGTATCGAGGCATGCACTGCACAGGATTGAGAGGAAAGAAAAGTGGGCATTTATTCTGCACACCTCCCATATACCCAGGCCTGGTCGCCAACCCACAAGACGTGATACACGTAGTAACCCAAGTTGTGAACAATTCGGCAAGAAAGCCGCAGCACCCAGCCAGTATAGCCACGATCAGGAAAGTACAGGAGGGCTTGCAAGGTCAGCTTTGCTTTAAAAAAATGTTGTAAAGCGGTGGTGTGAGAAAGTGAGCTACCTGCAGAAGCACTATCTAGTCGACTCAACTAATGACCCGAATGGCACAGTCAAACCTCATTGTAACAAAGCTATATACGACACAAGAACACCTACGTTATATCTAATATTCGTAATGAGCATGCATTCGCCATGTGCTGCTATTGGTGAGAAACACATTTGCTTCACTTCATTCAATGAAGTGAAGCAAAATTAAATATTATATTAAGCAAAGTATTTAACAAAGTTAAACACTTTGTTACATAGAGAATTCTGTTGTACTGAAGTTTGTTATACGAGGACATAGCATGCTGAAGACAATAGAATCACACCGAAATTGCACTGGCATGCCATTGCAATATCAGAGGCCACACCCGAGTGCTGGTTAATTTCTTCAAGCCGCTACTAGATGGTACTGGTTATTGTCCTGTCACGAGAAGGAAATTCCGGTTGGATGGCGTGAAAGCAAGATGAACCTCAACCACAAAGGCAAAAGTATTAAGGTTAAGACAAGCTCATACAGGCCAGTTACAGTAACATCGGTGACCTATATAGAGAATGGCAAGGCAAACCATAAAATTAGAACTGCCGAAGTGAGTAGGGAAGAATGATACAGTACTGGGGGAACTACAGAACGAGTTCAGGCCAGGCAGACGCTTAGAGGATATGTTTGTACTAACTCTGGGCATAGAGATTTTAGTAGCTCGGAATAGACCTTTATGGATAGCGTTAATAGATATCTATTAAGGGAGCCTACAACAACGCAGACAGGAAATTGTTATGGGATATTTTCGAACACGAAGGCACAGATGATGATTTTGTGAAGCTGCTGAGGGACATGTATATAGAGAAAGCCGAGTACAATTTGTATGGGGTAGGCCGAAAATGTAATGAAGTAGTGGAAATTCATCAAGGCCTGAAGCAAGGGTGTCCTCTGCCTCCATTGTTGTTCACACTTTATGTTAAGGGCATAGATGGACAACTGGAAAACAGTGAATTGAGGTTTGATTATCTTATATTCATAATGAGCAAAGGGTGCAACAGAAGGTCTGATGTACGTGGACGACATGGTACTACTAGTAGACAATGCAGGAGACTTACAGACACTTGCAAATATGTGTGCCAATGCAGCGACAAAATCTAGGCCTTGGGTTTAGCACAGCGAAATTGGGAATCGTGATCTTTAATGAGGATATAAGTGATTCCGTGGTATGAATTCAACGGCAAGGTGTACCTATAGTGAAGCAATATAAGTACCTCAGTGTGTACATAAACAAAGAAAAAGCTTACTCAAGCACCCACCAAGATAATCTAAAAAAAAAATAGGGAGTGGACGGCAGCAATAATGAAACATAGAGCACTTTGGGGCTACAATAAATACTATGAAGTGGTGCGCGGAACCCGGCACGAAGTAATGATACTAGCGCTAGCGCTTGCAAATGCCATTCTGTAAAGATTGGTAGGCCGGATGGCTTTGGGAGCCCATGGCGAAACCATAAATGAGGCATAAATGGGCCACTTCTGAAGCCAGAGAAGCGCAGAGCAAAATTAGTTTTGAAGAAACACTCAGGAACGTGGAAGACAACAAATGGGCGGCTAAAGTGCACTAGTATTTGTACCTAGAAAGTGTAAAATATAAAATGGAGGAAGAGGTCAAGAAAGTTGCAGCCATGTAGAAAGCAATTGAAAGTGTAAATAGACAACCAGGAGTCATCAAAAAGAAAGTGAGAGAAACAGAGGGGGTTTATATGCTTTTCTTTCCCTCTGTCTATGTTATTTCATGCTTCCTACGTCAAATGGATGCAAAGAACGGAAACAAAAAACGACCATTCAGTTTTACAAGAATGAGAAGAAATTAGAAGGGGAAAGCTGTGCGATAGCGCAAAGGGCAGTGCCTTGCTATTTGTAGCTCGAGCTGGTTGCCTAGAGACAAAAACATACCGGAGCAGATATTCGCAACAAGATGAGCCATTTCTCTGCTGCAGCGAAAATCCATAGACACGTCAGCACATTCTAATGGAATGTGACTATTCTGCCAGTGAGACCCACAGGTAAGGTAGACGTTCTAGAAGCAGATGGATTTAAAGTGGACAGAAGCATCAACCGGTCAGCAGCTGAGATTAGCAAGAGAGGTTTAGAGTATCAGTGGTAAAAAAGCAAATGAGAGATTGATACAATCGGATCCGTTGCAGGCATAGGTAGCAGTACAAGGTACATAGAGAAGTTTTGAGGAAGAGAAAACAGATTAAGGAGATGTACACAAAAATTGTAGAAAGAACCATGACAAAAAAACTTTAAGCACACAACGAGATGAGGATGGTGAAAGAAGACAGGAGACATATCAATTCGTGAAATGTGGGGAATCGACTGCATACACCATACCAGTTTCTTGAGGTAAGACTTATATAGGTCCGAATGGGAGGTGTGCAAACGACTGCCTCCGTGAACACCGTAGAAATGTGGCGGACAAGTGCGGAGGGTTTCTTGATGTGCATTTTAGGAAGTGTGAACTAGTAATGATCCTAGCGCTGTTTCCAGCTACGGCCTAAGCGTAGACTCCGGCGAAAAATTGAGTTGCGTGCTGGTCTATCAAGAATGCACCATTGCCACGAGAAGCAGCTGCCAAATGGCACATGAAATTATCGAGGCACAGATTATTGATAATTTAGGAGATATCTGCGTGTCCAAGTCGTCCATTGCTTTATCATCAAAGTAGTTACAATACTTGCATCATCACTACGCTTGCATCATGTTCGGCCAAAAAGGTTTTTACATACTGCTTTCTGGGTGTCAATAAATTGTTGCAGCACTTGGGTGTCTACTGCCTTCTTTCACCGCCATCGTCTGGTTGTGCACTGAAAGATTTTTGTCATTTCTTACCAGCACGGCCAAACAGCCACAGTACTGGTAGATAGAAAAGCACGCATATAGCATACCTGGTTAACTCATGCAGGCAGGTGACTGTCACCGCCCCATCTAAAAGGGTATGCCAATAAGTTGCCATCATTATCATCACCAATGATGGCATCATCATTACCACCATATCCCACTGGGTCACAATCACATGTGGCATAGATCCAGCATGCTTCAACAGTATCGACTGCGCCGGGGCGCATTGTTTAGCAGGTTTAGCTGTATGACGCTTTTGGGTGCATTAAAAGGGCATTGCTGGAAGCATTGCATGTGCGGATATTGAATCAACACTCATGCTAACCAATAAACACACATTATAACCTCTCCTCCAAGCTTCCTCCTCCACACACTTCCTCTCGTCCTCTCCACAATCCAACCACTATTGCTGACAACAGTACCTAAACCCGTTAAACACCACAAAGAAAGCTTTGTTCTAATATGGGCTGATATGCACATAGCTAGATACAACATTCTAAGAGTCAAGGGCACCGTTTTTGACAATCGACAAGATTGTGGTGTTACAGAGCAGCAGTCATTAAAAGACTCAATAAGCTACATGATTGTAAGTTTGTGCACCAAAGAAGTTGCACAGTCAGCCTTAGGACATGATCTCACGTTGGACAAGCGCAGTGATTATCTCAGAAGACAGGCTCACCATGGAGTAAATCTCGAAGACAGGCAGCAGGATTTCGACAAGCCTGTTTGGGTGAAGTTGCACTAGCGCCATGCCGACACGCCCAAGGTCAGTAATAAGGCGCTCCAATGCATGCATGGTTTCCTTCTCATAGGTCCTGACGAATATGGAATCCCTGCAGAAAAGTGCAGTTCTACAGACAGCCTTACGAGAAGCAACAATGGGTCACTATAAAACATTTATTAAGGTACACATAGTAGAGCAGCTATTGCACCAATGCAACTATTCCACCAAGTCACAGGACTGAGAGACAGTTCAAAAGCAACAAAATAACCACTTGGAAGTTTTAACATCGCACAATATTTCAGGCATGGCCAGACATATGTATTCCCTTAACTGTTTTGGACGAGCCCTCCTCATCAGAGAACTTGCATCCCCAAAGTGTTTAGGAAGAGTGCAGCTCATCATTACGGCATTTCTTTTCTCCTTTAGCATTTTGGTCAAGAGGCGCTTGTCCGTGGCTTAATTGGCATTTCAGTATGATGGTATGTGCCAGTTGATTTTTTTCTTTCTTGTATATCTGGAGCGCGTTTCTCATGCGGTGACTAACGTTTTCAAAATGGCGTCTGATGGAGGCGATGCATGTATGGCCGGCCCATCTTCCGGAAAAGGAGGAATTTCTTCATTGTCTTCTTTCGAAGAGGATGGTTCAGACACCCAAGAGGTATCTTGTTTCGGGAATCGAAGACAAACGTGACGACGAGTGAGGTCAGCAGCGCCTCGGACAGAGAAGACAAAGAGGAAGGCTTGCAGGACAACACCGCAAGTGCGCTTTTGTGGGCTAAAATTTATGTGAACAACGTTCTGTCAAAGCCACCACTGTTTCCTTTTTTTTTTGTATCCAGTAAAATATTTACTGTAAGCTCGCCAGCTGAATTGTTCGAATATATAATTATATCGATTGTTTTCAAGGCAGTGATATGGTTTTCATGACAGTTGATGAAACCAATAGGATAGCGACTATGCGTAATCACTTTTTTTAAGCTGTGCCACATGTCGCCAAAGCTCTGTTAGTCAAATAATGCACTCTTAGCATGCGCAGCTAATATGACAAAGACAAACAATTCTGCATATATTCTTTCCATAATTTTTGTTGATTAGCAGCAGGTGGTTGGTACATTTATAATATGCAATAGAATAAAAATAAAGTTCAGTAACCCCCTTTTATTTGTTTTATGAGTTATGTTTTTTTTGTGTTAGAAACATGTTTTATATAACAAGTATATTTTCAATCAGCAACAAAGAAATAAGCTTTCTGGGTAAGAAATTTCTTGATAAAACAAAATAGCTACAGGTGTACTTAACGACAGTCAAACACATGAATTTCAGACCTTCATGCCATTTGCTGCTTTCTGGCTACATATTCTATATGCTAAAGAACGCTGGTCTAGCTTTAGAGATGAGCTACTGGATCATTATCGAAACTGTTTCGTACAGTAAAAGTTAGTGTAATATTGCCTGTGTATCCTAGCGAACAGTGACTGCCTGACCAAGTAGCTGGAGTATGCACACAATGAAAGACCATTTCTCTTGACTCAATTATCGAACCTCCTGCGCCAAAGAACAGTATGCATAGTACCAAAGCACATTCATAGTTCTTATGTTCAGAGGCATATCCCTGCGCCTGGGACCTTGACATAAGCTTGATGCAGTTGTAATGCAGTGAATAGAAATCTTCTGCACTGCTAGTGAGAATGTGCCACTATGATGTACAGTCTTGTAGATGACTCCCGCTGAGTTGGCAATTGTCAACACAAGCGGCAGTTGCTGGGGACGTCAAAGATTGCCGAGGCCATAGGCAGCATTCTAAGCAATCAAGATAGCTTCCAGCCGATTGGAATTTGTTTGCGGTGAATACCTCATTTATTAGTGGTTTAAAAAAACAGGGCCCGCGGGTAAATTTACACTCAATTTATATTCAGTGACCAATGCTGCAATAACAATCAAGTTGCAATTGTTTACGGAAAACAAGAACAAAGCCTTACACATTACTGCAAACACTGCTGTACTGGCCATACTAAACCATTGAGCAACTAGGTCAAGAATACGGCACACTGAGCCCCACTGTGCTTTACTGAAAGCTCCACTATTTGGTAATATTGAGACATGTGAAATGAAAAAAAAAAATGAAAAAGAAAAGAAAGAAAAAGAATCACGCATCTTTAAAGGTATTTTTTGAAAGATGCTGAAACAAAGGTAGTACAGACCTGCGCCCTCGAGAGCGAGGTACTTCCACTAGAGTCCAGAAGCGACACAGCTCCGTGAAGCATTGGAATATGTTCACCTGTAAGATAACACAATGCATGATGAAGACAGTGAGTGGTTTGGAGGCTTCTTTAAGGCACATCTAGCTCCCAAATGTTGAAGTGCACTTCCAAAGTGCTCTAAGCCAAGCAAATCACCAGATATTTTCCTGCATTATGTGAAGCCTAGCCCCATGTCTCATTATAGTAATATAATTAAGTTATAAAAGATTCAAAGCAACAGATACTGAAATAACAGGTTGTATCAAAGTGTCTTTATTGCCTAAGGATGACTGGCTAATTGACTGACTGATCTGCAAGGTTATAAAAGATACCATCATGGAAAATTTCATATCATTTTGACCATCCAAAGGGCTTTTACCTTGTGCGATTGGTTTAGCATCAAACTGCCCACAGGGTTTTCCTTTCATGCTTTGTGTTCCCTGTTGCACATGCGTATCTTCCTTGAATGTTTGCTTCTCAGTTGTCCCTGTCTTTTTTGCACTGAAGGTTATGAAGATGAATGGCCAAAAAGCCCCAATTTAACATCTTTTAACAGCTTGCACACAACAAATAACACCCTACCTGCATTTCGAGGCTCTGGTAGAAAAGAATCTGGGCAATTGGCTCCCAGATGCACAGAAAGAAATGGTTGGGTGAGGCCAGTGAAAAGCTGGATATGAGTGCCAGGATCTGCTCCCAGTAGTGATCAGCATCCCACAGGCCCACAGACTCCATAAGCCACTGTTCTACAGCAGGCGGGTTCTCCTGAACACAGGAACAGAAGGCCATCAGCAGCAATGCTACCAACCTCCTAAGCCACTTTTACCCTAAATTGTATGCAAAAATTACCTAGATTTCTTTAGATTGTTCTAAGATGCACTTGTTCAGTTCTTCAATATGATGTAAAGGTGTACTATTTTGTTATGCAAATAGATTGAAAATTTACACAGTCAATTTATTTCCAAGCTTGTTTTATAAATTTAAGGGGACAGAGTAAGCGAATATCATGAAAAAAAAAGCGACCTTTTGTTTTTTTAAACATGAAAGTACATGCTTTTCTGCATCTTTTTCAGTATCACACTTCATTTTGCGCAATTTATATCAAGCCAAAAAAAAAAAAAAGCGTTCTGAAAGCAAAGCAACACGCCCCTTTTTACGCATGCTGTGTTTTCGTAGCATTGTTTCAGCATTATTCTGCAAAAAACCTACAGTTTTTCTCATTTTAGCTGAAAGAAAAAGCTGTCTGGCAACAGTGTTCAAGTTGTTAGCCAAGAGAAGCCTGAGATGCTGTTTCCCGTCTTTGACATGTTGTCCATGTGTTGAGCTTTGGTAGCGTTGGTTGTGATCTATATGCTGCGTCTTCCGTGACAGCAAACTATTCTTGCATGTGTTTGAGTTTATTTTGTTTTCGTGTGCCACGATGAGCAGACCGAAGATATTTCAAAAGCGTCGGTTTCGTGGAAATCAGTGCACTTCAGATGCTCAACGAAATTGTTCTCTGGAAGGCCCCGGAACGCCAGCAGCAGACCCGATCAGCTCCTCGAGGTCGAAGCTTTCTGCGTTGCCGCAAGAAGAAAGGCCAGGTGTGTGCGATACCGGTTATGCTCTGATGGACATGACCATACCTTTCAGAATTCTAGCAAGAAGTTGTGCGTGTAAACCATGTGGCGGCAAGGTGGAGCTTCGAGAAAATGCTGCTGAACGTGTAGGTGTTGTCAGCGTCTGTATGTTGAACTGTTTATTGTGTGGTGTCTCACAAAAATTCCACACTTCTGAAATGGCTGCTTCTGGCGTCTATGAAGCCAACCTGAGAATGATGTATGCACTGAAATGCATAGGTAAGGGAGCGGCTGCTGGAAGTGTGCTTTGTGCCATGCTGAACCTCCCGAAGCCGCCAATCAAGTTCTCTAAGTACAATGAAGAGCTGCTAGTTCATATTGAAGCTGCCACTGAGGATACGATGGAACGTGCTGTGGAAGAGGCTGTGGAGCTGAATGACAATGACATCGCTGCTGCCTTGGATGGAAGTTGGCAAAAACGGCAACACACTTCCGACAATGGCATCGTTTCTGCGACGAGCGTTGACTCTGGAAAAGCACTTGATGTTGCAGTCAAGGCAAATCACTGCCGGGTATGCAGCTCAAAGGATGGACGTAGTGATCCACAGCACGAAAACATTTGCCAGTGGAACTACCAAGGAAGCAGTGGTGGCATGGAAGTTTCGGGTGCACTGCAAATTTTCCAACAGAAGTGAGGAACGCCCTGGAGTGCGCTACATCAAGTATCTGGGAGGTGGTGATAGCAAAGCATTTCCGGCGGTGAAAGAAGCAAAGCCATATGGCGAGAGCATTGAAGTTACTAAGCTTGAATGTATTGGACACATGCAGAAGAGAATGGGCACGAGATTGAGATGGCTAAAAAAAGAGAAGAGGACCGAAAAGTTGTCTGATAGAAAAAGCCTTTCGGGCAGAGGACGACTGACGGACGCAGTCATAGATAAGCTTCAGACTTACTATGGTTTGGCCACAAGAAGAAACGTCGGGAACTTGGAAGAGATGCGGAAGGCCGTTTGGGCAACCTATTTTCACATGGCATCATCTGACAAGAACCCATGCCATGGACTTTGTCCAAAGGGGCCGGGCACCTGGTGTGCCTACAACAAAAGTGTGCAGGAAGGTAAACCATTTGTGCACAAAGACACTCTTCCGCCACCTATTCTAGACACAATGAAGAACATTTATCGACAGCTTTCACAGCCGGAGCTTCTGGCGAAGTGTCGGCACGGACAAACCCAGAACCCAAATGAGTCTTTCAATAGCGTGGTGTGGGAGCGTGCTCCAAAAAAATGTCTTTGTGGGCCTGAAGACATTGAAGATTGCCACATTAGATGCAGTCCTAACATTAAATGATGGCAACACAGCAAGAACTAAGGTTCTTGAGGCATGCGGACTAAATCCGGGCGATAACACTGTCTGCTAGCTAAAGGAAGTCGACTGCGTCGAGTTTACTTCACGTACAGAGCAAAGAGCAATGCATCAAGCAATAAAACAGGCTTGGGAAGCTAAACGACAGCAAAAGAAGCGTGAAGCTGACCAAGATGATGACTATGCAGCTGACTCCTACTGAATAAATGGGTCAAAATTTTTTTGCAGAGTGAAAAGCGTGGGATTGAAGTTATTGTTTACTTTAAACTCAGTTTTCTCAAAGCAAGAGTTTTCATCATGTCGGTACCATTGTTTTCAATATGACAAAAGATAGCATGCTGATTTTTCGTGTGCATACTAAATGCTTATGCGGCAATATACTGAACCAAAATTAAGTATGTAAAATGAGTAGTTCTTGTGAAATGAGAAGAAAATTGACAAAAATTGGTCTAAAAGCATGTCTGGGAAGAAAAAGTCCTTAATAACTAGCTTTTTTGTATAATAAACTTTTTTTGGTTAAGTAGATAGAAGACAAAGTACTGAACAAAATGACATCAACCTCTGGACAATATCTCTATTAGTTCCTGAAAAAAGTGCACCACAATATGGTCAAAAATACATGGGGAGTATAGGGCTTACCCTGTCCCCTTAAGTAATGAAGCCACAGCACTCAAGCTCAAATGGAGTTGCATGTAAGCCATGCTAACCAGTGTTCTTCATGCCAACAACACAGCCTCCTGCTTGAAACTATGTTCACAAAACAAGATGTCGGCACGTTTATACTAACTCCGCATGCAAAGCAAACTTGAACAGCAAAATGTCCAGACTGACAGGGAACTTTATTTGAATTGTACGGAAGCAGGCACCAGACTACACCATGTTACAGAATATGCAGCAATGTCAAAACAGTCTGAGCCTTCACGACACCAATATAAAGTATGTTCAATAAAATTTTCTCATGTGCTGTGATGTACAGACATAGCAGCACTATGTTTGCGTGCTTATGAGTCATTTGCAACGAAGCACGCAGATATGCGTCCCAATTTTTTTTTCTTTCATCTATGCCAATTCTCACCCAAACACATGACTGCTGGGACACTACAATGCGAGTCTGCTGCTCTTTTTATGGACGGTAAATTTGGGTGCAAAGTTGGCTATGCAGCACCTCAACCGCCTAGTTGTGCTCAGTGGCAGGTATATGTGTTTGCTTATGCCGAGATTTGCAGGTGCTGCATTGTTTTGCATTGGAGTATAAGTTTGTTTTGCCAGTTGCAGTTAAATATTTTAATTGGGACATCCACACCTTGTCATTTATATGACAAGAGGCATTCACTGCGCTGCAGTACGACCACAAATCATACTTTGCATGCTAATGCGAAAGTAATTTGGGTTGGCCGAAATCAAAACACACCGTCACGACAGCAGCTCCACGTATTGGTCATTGCAGAATCGCAGCGGTGGTTTCTCAAGTCTCAGAGTTTTTTTTCCGCCATGTCGTAGCAGAAATATTTCCTAGATTTTGGAATTTTATTCTGAACAAGGTCTAGGATCTCTAGATCTCGGAAAATTTCTCACGGATTGGCAGCACTGACCAGCAGTAAGAGGCCATCACATGATACAAGACACTTCAGTACCGCAAGTATACATATGGCACCAACTTCACCTCAGTTCCACACCTATGCTCGCAGACAACTGTCTCTGGCAATGAAGGGAAAGCTACAAGGGTGGGGCTTCTGCACGTCTGTACCAAGTATTCCTGCAGCACTTGACAGTGATTTCGCATTATCTTAAGAGGAAAGCAGCAAAATATGCCAGATTTAACACTACACAGTGTATTTTGCCCCATTTTTAAGTTGTAAATAAGATGTTATGTTTTCTCTTATATAGCAATAAATTATGTGGATGAGAATGTGGGACTTCTTTCAGCGGCACTCTTACATTAGCCCCTTTTGCCTCCATAGTTTGCCTTCATTGTGAGAGAAAGTTGTCCTTGAGTTTAGTAGAAATAAATCCATCACAAAGGCACTCACATCCTGTGAGTATTTGAGAGTGTTCACTCGCATCGAGTGGCTGTACTGGCAGGCCTTTAACTCTAAGTGCCTGCCAGCAAACTTGTCAGCCGCCTTAGTGCTTGTACTGCGACCAGAGACAGCGCATGTGCGTGTCTAAATTGAGGAACACATGCTATGCCCTGCAACAGTGACACCTCCCCCCCCACACACCGCTTAGTATGCTTCGCCCCATAACATGGCTGTATAGCGGCGAAGCTAATGGTAAATGCACCACTACCAACAGCATGCTTCGGCATTTTTTCTGCCTTTTGTTTAATTCGTCCCGCCAGATGATTTGACCAGTCTCGTCGGACCCGTCAAGATTGAATTAATAAGTCGATTGCACTCACATTGTTGCCACAAAGATTTTTAGGTAGCGTTTGTTGTTTCAATGCTTAATCCAGTAGAGAACAGAGCTGTTAACCAGCACGTCTGTCGCTGTAGTGCACATATATGCCGATTTGTCATATGTGCGTTGTCTCCAGTGGAGTGGAAGGTGGCTGCTTTCGTCCCCTTATGCTGCCACCTGAGCCTTTTCCCACAGCTGCCAGAGTGCAGGGTGTCTACCAAGTTGACTTTTCCGAATTCTCCGAGTTTTCCAGGTTTTCCCTGAGTGGCATTGCAATATTCCTCAAGTGACACAGAACATTGTTTTACGCCAAGGTGGGCTGGACAACATGTCGCCCGATACTGTCACTCTCTAGTAAGCATGTTAAAAAATTTTTTTAAAATTTACTTAATCCAGTTTTTATGATAAGGAGTAGCGCTTATTTTATTTAATCAGAAAACACAATGGGCTAGTGGGTAGTGAAATGCCCAGCAAATAAAATACCGTTAAAAATATGGTAAAACCAATTCCGAATCAAGTCGACTATTCTCAAATAGGAACAAAAAGATGATGCGTACAGAAGCAAATATTTTCAAATATGAGCTATTTGCATCAATTGATTATAAGCTCATCGGTATGATGTCCGAACTTTGTCGCAAGTGAGATTCTCTCTCAACAGCTGTTAAGTCACCCTCAGCTGTCCAGACATACTCTCAGCCCGTGCACAACGCCTCAGTGTTTCGTTTCGTTACTTGAAAGAGTTTATTTTGGTTTGAATGAGGGACACCTGCCTCTCGGCGTCAGCTAATGCATTTTTTAACTTTCTCAAGCTTCTTCAAAGAAGTGGCAGCACGACGCTTCCTTTCCCATTCATTCCGCAATGCGTCAGTCTTTTCTGTTCTCATCCTCCTTCCGACGTACGTGCTCTTCACGAACCATTTGAATTATCCTCTTGGTCAGTTGTACAGTGAATGTACGATTGATTTTTAGTACTCCCTAGGGGCCGCGGAAACATCCGAAAAATCGGGCAGTTCGACAAAACAAATGCATGTCTTCTACTGCCCTTAAGGGCTCAAATCGCCACAAGCACATGCGAAAAAGCTCTGAACGTGTGCCAGTACACTTATTAGGCATATCGGTGTGTGTGTGTGAAAACTTTTATTGTACTGAGGTCCGGAGGCTCGACTTCTCAAGCCAAGGCCCCCACGTTGGCACTGTCAGGCCAAGCCTTTCACGTTGGCGCTCCCACGTTGGCACTGTCAGGCCAAGCCTTTCAGCGACATCATGGGTCCTCTGGACTGCCCTTAGTTGGTCCTGAAACAATGGGCTTTGAATCCTTTTCTCCCACTGTGTCCATTCTTCAACGAGGTTGGGGAGAGTTGCGGGACACCCCGCCAGCATATGTCTGATTCCAATGATGCCATTACAATCATTGCAGTCCATCTTAATCTCCCTCTCTGGATATATTTTATTAATGGCGTACGGTGTGGGATATGTACCCGTTTGCAATAAGCGCAGTGAGACTGCCTGAGCCCTGTTCAGTTTTGAATGTGGCAATGGGAATTGTCCGCGTCCTAAATAGTAATGTTTGGTAACATCATTGTATGTTAATAAATGATCTCTAGATTCCCTGGCTTGATGGTGAACGGCTCGGTTGTGGCTGTCACGGTTAGCAAGTCCTCGGGCCAAGTCATCAGCAACCTCATTGAGGTTTACCCGAGTCTCGTCCACTTTCCCCATATGCGCAGGAAACCATCGGATTTCAGTTGTCATAATCACAATGTTTTCAAAAAGTTTAGCTGCAACTCCAGCTACGTAGCCTTTATCAAAACACTTTACAGCGGATTTCGAATCACTGTAAATGAAGGCCCACTTATTACTCCTGATGGCTAGAGTAATTGCCGCTTGTTCCGCCACCGTGGGGTCCATGGTAAAAATAGTGAGACCGTCTTGCACCTTCCCTTGATAATTTGATACAATGGCCGTATAGGCTTCTTTACCTTTCACCCAGGCAGCATCAACTATAGCTGCCAGTTGGTTCTGCTGCTCTATTTCCTTCAAGAGTGCTTTAGCTCTTGCCTTTCTCCTTTCGACATTATATTCTGCATGCATGTTTCTGGGGAGAGGGTTGGTTCTGATCTTGCTCCTAACTTCAGTCATTAATTCTACTTCAGCCTCTATTGGGCTCCTTGATGTATTCAGTTCTGCACCTATTGCCTGTAATATGTTCCTGCCAGCTCGTGACTTTGTCAATCTTTCGTGTTGCGCTAGCTGTTGGGCCTCTGCAATTTCTTCCATTGTATTGCGCACCCCTAGACTCATGAGTTTGTCGGTTGCAGCGTTACTGGGTATCCCTACGGCTACTTTTAACGAGCTTCCTGAGCATCACATTACGTTTGTTAAGTTCTGCCTGCTTCCATTTGAATAATCCGGCCACATAAGTGAAGTGACAGAGAGCAAAGGCATGTATTATCCTCAAAGCGCTGTCTTCTCCTAGGCCTCTGTGTCTATTGGTAATTCTCCTTAGTAACCTAATGACTTCATCTGTTTTATTCGAGATATGTTGTATTGTTCTATAGTTAGTATTGTTTCCGTGATGCCCAAGAACCTTGATTTCGGTGCTCGTACTGTGATAGGAGATGGCGAGTGTAAGCGTGTATAATTAAGGAACACATACTGCGTCCCGTGACAATTGCCCCTTCCGACGCTTGTTATGCTTCACTGCAATACTTTTGCGTATGCTTCACTACGTAACACTACTGTACTATGGCGAAGAAAACTTTCAGGAACCTCCTTATCCAACACGCTGTGGTTTCCAAGCTTCGAAGCTAATAGTGAGGACTACAAAGGCGGAGTCGCGTTGCTGACAGTGGCAAATTCTTTCAATGAAAAACATGGCACCGAACGGCAAGAAGCATAACAGCGAACGTCGAAGCAGCTGGGCCTAGCGCTGCCGCGGTGGTAGCTCCGGCTGCAGGCGGATCTGCGTGCGAGAGCGCCGTTCGAGTCGGCGAGGTAATCAAAATGTCGGCGGTAGTGGCTCTGTTTGATTAATGCCATTGCGGACCAGCAGTCACGACAAAAAGTCCGGAAAATCGGACGGCGAAGGGTTCTTGTGTCCAAAATTTCAGACGCTGACTCTACGGGGTACGTGGTGGTGCCGCGAAGCTGTCAGAATTATTGAACGTCCTGAAAGTCAGTCGTTGACTGTACACTGGCACCTCCTCTAGCCGACAACACGACGTCAAAGTAGATTCGTTACGATTCCTCTTTGTTACTCGAGCCAGCATTACTGCGACTTTCGTTCTCTTTCGATAAAATTACACCTAATTTTCCCTGATAGAAGCACAAATTCCCTGAGTGTTCTCTGAGTATTTCCACACTATTAAAAACCCCTGAGAATTCTCGGTTTTCCCGGTTAGTAGACACCCTGGTGCGGAAGAGAAGGGGAGTCCCAAGCATGGCAAATGCTCCATCTCCTCCCCTGAACCGGCGCTCCTCTCTCAATGTATCCTAAGTAATGGCCGTGGTCAACAAGAAACTCAGCACAGTTGTCAAAGAAAGTTATTTGCTTACCATATTCATTTATATAAAGGTTCACCTCTTTCTTTTTTTTTAATACTGTTACTCAAGATGAGCTGTAAACCTAGATTCCTGAACAAAGAATCGCGACCTACACACGTGAACAAAGCTAACAAAAGTACTGAGCTAAAAGAGTTCCTCTGTTGTGACCACCGAAAAGCCAGTCTGGAGATTATCCGAATTGATTTTAAGAAGTGTTGCATATCTAACGTACCCGACAGCATCAAGGATGGCGTTGTTTGAAGTGCTGAGGATGCCTGTGATGCATGAGACAAGGAGAAATTCTCTGCAGTTTCAATGAATCTGGAGCTTGTGGCACCGACTAGCAAAATTTAGTAGCCAAGCTTGCAGTGTGCCATGTTCAAAGTTTTTCATCCTCCAAAAAGATATGGGTCGACCTATATTCGAGCTGGAAGAGTGCCCACATTATACTAATTCATAAGAGGGAAGACGCTAAAGAATTCCAGAATTAGAGGCCCATTAGCTTGTTTTCAGTACTGTAGAAAATATTCACCAAAATAATTTCCAATAGAATCAGGGCAGCATTCAACAAAGAGAATAGGCTGGCTTCAGGAAGGGATATTCTATAATGGATCCCGTCTTTGTCATCAATCAGATAATTGAGAAATCTGCAGAGCATAATTAACCTCTCTGTGTGGCTTTCATGGATTACAAAAAGGCATTTGACTAAGTAATGAAATCAGCAGTCAGCATTTGATTCAGTAGAGTTACCAGCAGTCATAGAGGCATTGCATAATCAAGGAGTGCAGGAGGCATAGGTGAACATCTTGGGAAATATTTACAAAGATCCCACAGCTACCTTGTTTTTCCACAAGAAAAGTAGAAAGTTACCTATCAAGGAAGGGGCTAGGCAAGGAAACACAATCTCTCCAATGCCATTCACTGCATGCTTAGAAGGAGTATTCAAGCTATTAGTAAACTGGGAAGGTTTAGGAGTAAGGATTGACGGCAAATATCTCGGCAACCTTCGGTTTGCCAATTACATTGTTCTATTTAGCAACGCTGCAGACGAGTTACAACAAATGATCGAAGACCTTAACTGAGAAAGTGTAAGAGTGGGTTTGAAAATTAATATACAGCAGACAAAGGTAATTTTCAATAGCCTGGCAATGGAACAAGAATTCATGATTGCCAGTAAGCCTCTAGAGTCTGTGCAGGAGTACTTTTATCAATGTAACTTACTCACAGGCGATCCTAATCACAAGATGGAAATCTACAGAAGAATAAAAATGGGTTGGAGTGCATATGGCAGGCATTACCACATCCTGACTGGGAGCTTACCAATGTCATTGAAAAGAAAAAATGTACAATCATTGCATTCTACTAGCATTAACATATAAGGCAGAAATTTGGAGGTTAACAAAGAAGCTCGAGAACAAGCACTGCGTAAAAAGCGATGCTACAAAAATTTTAGGTGCAATGTTAAGAGACAGGAACAGAGCAGTGTGGAACAGAGGGCAAACAAGGATAGCTGATATGTCAGTTACCATTAAGAGAAAAAATAGAGCTGGGCAGGCCATGGAATGCGTAGGGCAGATAACCGGTGGATCATTAGAGTTACAGAACAGATGCCAAGGGTAGGGTAGTGCAGTCAAAGACGGCAAAATATTAGATGGGGTGATGAAATTAGGAAATTTGCAAGTTGGAATCAGCTAGCACAAGACAGGGGTAATTGGAAATCACTGGGAAAAGTGTTCGTTCTGCAGTGGACATAAAAATAGACTGATGATGACAATATTCAAATTATAACTTTTTTATTTCTCGGCAAGTTCAGTATATAGGGGTCGACCTATATTCCTGCTCGACCTTTTTTTCAAGTAAATACTTTAGGTAAATACAGCAGTTAGTTTGTTAGCACGAATACAAACAATGTGGTAATATGGTAATAGATGTCATGAATATTAACCATCCTGCAAACGGTGCATAATCATTTGTCGATGAGCTCTATAACGTCACCAACAGCATTCTGTGTCACTATGCTTTTTTGCCACTTACAGTTAAACCTCAATATAATGAAGTAGGTAAAATCAGCAATTTGCTGCGTTGTATTGAAATTTCATGGTATTGAAATTCAACTTTTTATGCAAATAAGTACACTCGCCGATTTATTTTTCTTACATAGAAAGGGGCCGCAGAATCTTCTGAGTCATCGGGCAATCGAAAAAAGCAAGTTTGAATCAGAAAACAATTTCGATGAATTTGGGAGTAGGCGACGAATGATACGGTTTCATGCCATGTCGACCATATTATTCATATCGGCGGTACGAATTAAGTGAAGCCAGCCACGCTTCCATATGCACTCCGCCCCTGCGGCTGATTGTGTCGCCCGCACTGGGATGACACTACCATGAAAAGTGCCGGCAGCGGGTTGTGAATGCTTTGTCTGGCTCTTGCCCCAACGAGTCACTGGAACTCAAGATTACGCAACTTCCAATATTAAAGGCACAGGAAGAAAGCTTACATGATGCCACGCAGTCTAGGCGTGCCCACTCCTTGCATATGCGGAAGGTTACCTTTAAAGCACGATTTGTGGCTGTGTATGCGCTCATCCGCGCTTACAGCCATGCGCAGCCATGGCCGAGACGCACGCCAGAAATCGCAATGCACGGCAACTTGCCCCTGCCACCAAGGCGCACCCTGTGCTAGAGCTAATGGCAGCAGTAGTGGCACACTTGAGTGTTCCAATGTCCTGCCGCACTGCTGCATCAAATCGCTTAACTCATACGCTGCTAGTTGTAGCGCATCAACATGTGCAATGGCTGACGATAACATCCCAGTTGATGACCACGTGATGATGCCATCGCAACTGATGACCGAAGTCTTCAAAGTTAGCTAAGGTAGAAACTACATGAATATTAATGAAGGGAACAGTGATGACCCTGTAAATGAACCAAACATTTCGATGGTGAAAGAGATGATAGCAGCATTCGACAATCTGTAGCTTTACTTTGTGTAGTTACTGTGCTTCGTTTAGGAGCAAGCCGTGAATCCGGAGCAATAAGGTTGGCTGCAGCCACACATTCTGTCAGACAAACGGTGCGCAATAAGATTACCAGCTTATTTCAGTAAGTCGCTCCTGAATTCATGTTAAATAAAGGTTTTCTTATGTTGAAGGCACTCAGCCAGCTCTAGTGTGAGTGGCACTGTGTGTGACCTTTACACAGAAGTGACCTGTATAATGAAGAATTTTGTTCGTCCCGAGCACATTGTTGTAAGTACGTTTGACTGTATAATACTTTTTTCGCATCATCACATGGCTGCCAGCGCTCGTTTTCCTGCAAAATTAAACTTCTTTTCACACATTCACTGCATGCTATACTAGATCGAGGTAACATCTCGTGTTCTTCAGGGTTCAGATTTAGTTCCATAACTTTTTCTAATTTATATTAATGACCAGCCAAACAAAGTGTCCTTATAGTGTCGTTAAGTATCCTGCACGTATATGCACACAACTGCGTTCTTTACCACGAAGTCCGTGATGAACAGGCCTTTCAAGCCAACTTTAGTTCTGTTGCAATTTGGTGTAAAACTTGGAAACTGGACCTCAACCTTACCAAATGTAAACAATTGTGTTTCTCTCGTCAGAACATTTGTCCTCCATCATCCAACTTGAACAATATTTCACTTGAGTCTGTATTTTTCTATAAGTACTTAGGCATTCTCATAAGAGCTACTTTGACTTGGAAACACCACGCTGGCTCAATAACATGCAACACTAACAACATATAAGGGTATCTCTGACACGACTTCAGTACAACACCTGTCTCTCTAAGCATACTCAGTTATGAGACACTTGTTTTATCAAAATTAGAATATGCAGCTTTAATGTGAGACCTTAGCAAATGTAACCTATCTGCTTAACTTGCTTAACTTGCAGCAAAGCAACGCCACCTAGAGGAAAGGCTAGGTGAAGTTGGGCAAAGTGTGGAAGGAGAAACGAGGCAAAGGTCACGGAGGAAAAACGTAGGCAGAGGGGTGCTGCGTTGACCTCCAATAGCAGTTGCTACAGGTTTTGTTTGCGATACGGACGTACCGGGTTCGTCTCATGATAACATAGTCCTCACACGCCGTACGCTGTGTGTGCGAGTGAAAGCATGCAATGGTGAGCCGACGATGGCAGCTCAATCTCACGTGCGCAAGGGAGCAAAAGCGGGAGGAAGTGCGGGCTTCATCTGGAAAGCGATCTGCTTCAGGGGCACAGTCTAGGTGAGCCGATGGCTCGTAGCTTTGCGTGCACTGTGTTCTTGCCTGTGCACTGTGTTAAAGCGAGAGACAGCAAAAAGCTCATCTCGCTCGCTGATGCCAGCATTTTGACAGTGAACATTCGCAGTCATCGAGCGTAATATATTCATGTTTACCTATGCGCATTGACACCATGCTTGTTGGTGTAGTTAGGGAATGTTTACAAGGGGGCGTTCTACTCTGGCGGCTGCTGCATATGATGTGGCCGCGCGAGCCCCGTCTTGAATACAATCTGTAATGCAGACAGTGTAGGTGTCTAGGCGCACCGAGGGCCGATAGCTTCGTGTACGCTATAGCACCCATGCGCTTGCGCGTCACCCGAATTCATGAAGTGAAATGTCACTGTAACTTTTTTGTTTCCTCCTCCTGTTTTCACCTCTGCGCACAGGCCTCCAGTAGGGTGCCTCTATGCGCGCACCCCCGGATTGGTAGTGGAGGCGGTCACTCAGAATGTTTGTCTTAACCAAAGAGAACGTCTGAGGCAATTCGTCCTAAGCGGATTTTTTTGCATTCAGTCTATGGAAAACCAAACAAATGTTCCCATGCTGTTTGTTATATGAGAGAATTCGGCTTAACTGAGTTCGTCTTAATGAGAGATCACTGTACATCACTCACTTTTATTAACTATGCAGCCGACGTGAACTTTCGTTGCCGTCAGCCTTGAAGTGCCATGACCGAGTGTACTCACTTGGCCACCAACGCACAGCCCTGGCCATGCCAGAGATAAACTGAGAATGTGGAACATCCGTAGACTGATTGCGTCACCTAATACTCGGACGTAAAAAAAAAAAATGTATGGTAGGCTTTATTTTTAAACAACAGGTGGCATGACAAAGTTTACTGATGTCAGTGTTGCTCATGTCTCTCACTTTCCAACACTGCATACTGGCATATTTTGAATGATGGAGAAATTCAAGAACTTCTGTTGATGCAGAAATTGAAGGGTCTCTTACAAACTCTGATTCAGAAGACGTTAATGTTTATTATGCAATGTCTTCAAGGAACAATGACAGCAATGAAGAGGCTATTTGCTGCCCGAGCAGCATTAATTAATATAATATATTACTACAAGTCCTAATTTTTTTTTCCTTGAATGTCCAGATTTATTTTACAAATGTCCAGCAACATATCACCAATAAATAGCATTTCAATTTAAAGCCTGCTAATGTGCTACTCGGAAAGAATTTGAAATTGTTGCACTCGGAAAAACACCCGGCACCCAAATGGTAGTAACTCACTGACTCAAATTCCCTTTAGTACTAAAGGAGCCTTCAGTCTCACCTGTAGTATGCCGACCATGCTTGCCAGTGACTTGAGGAAATGCCTGCCCTTATCAGTTTCCGGGCTACGGAACACTGCACAGTCAAAACGTGGTATTGTTGCAAGAGAAACTGTACAAGCACACATCAACATCACTGTGATTTTAAAGCAATGTCATTGTCACCACCAGGGTTTCATTGTGTATTCTGGCAGTTTGAGGGATAACTACAGTGGCTTCTGTTAATGAGTGGTGCCAACAGGGCCGGTATTTTGTAGCGATGCCTTTTACGATTCTATGCTTTTTCAGGCTTTTCGCGCTTGGCCAGTGGTCAGAGCGATGGTCTGCCCACATTATCAACGGGATCAGGCGGCCGTGTGTGGTGGATGATAAGAATAGCACAGAATAAGGCATAAGGCATCGCTACAAAATAGCGGCCCAGAACACACAAACATGCTGGAAAAATAGAGCAATGTGATGACATGCCAACTATATTAATGATCCATACTACTACACAACCCTGTGGGCATGGTGTGTTAGGCCTATTGTATTAACTATCAAATAATTGTAGCACAACTTCAACTTTAAGCCAGCACATAACATGGATCGAATGTTAATATTGATAGAGCATTCTTTCAAAAATTTATATGCATTTCTACAATACAAAGAGGTTGATTACTAGTAGACAAACTGAAGGCGAAACTAGTTCTATTTCTCAGTTTTGCACTTGTGAAGTCCCACCAATGTCACAGATCTCATTGCATTTTTACGTTCTACTTTGTCAGTTATTTATGAGCGTCTGCAAAGGTAGCCAGGAAGAATGTACACCTAATTTCAAATGCGGTTATTCTTTCCTGTAGGTAAATGATTGGCAGCCCTGAACAAATGCTGTTAGAGGGTCCCTGAAACTGTTTTAGTTGTACATCTAGACACCGAGGGTATCTCTCAAGGAATACTTTTTTACAAGAATTTCATGTCAGTGCCCTACGATAACACAGGTACGAGTGCTTAATCATTACCCTCCCCTCAAGCTGTGGCATTCTCCCTCGTATATTACACTGTGCGGACATCACTATGTGCCACCTCCTTTATGCGGTGACAAGTGTTGTCTACTTTCAGCTGAGTTAAACTGAGTGGGTTTCCATGTCTCCTTTCTAAGCAGTTTTTCTCGTTAGGCGTGGGCTACATCGAGCAAAACTTAAAGACAAACTTCACGCGGCAGCATTACACACAATGTTCTCTGGTTTGCGCTGCATGAGACGAAAAGGCAGCTGCTACCGCATTGCTGCAAGCGTATATACATGTACAAACTACAAAAGTAGCTGTTTCCGCTATTTCAATTTGATAATCGCCTGATGACATGTACACATCTAACAATACATATGTTTACGATTGCTCGTAAGATTTCTTTGTAGTTGTTACTTAATTATGAGTGGTGCTGTAACTTGTGAATGTGGTGAAATGGCTACACATGTTTCCTTTACTTTAGAATAAAAAAGAAAGAAAAAGGTACACTGACATAAGGAATCGAACCCACACCTTCTGCATGGGAAGCGGAGACGGTACCACTACACCAAAGTCAAGATGGCGGCTCACTGACGGAAGTTTTGACAGATTGTAAGGCATGTTCAATTACTTTCACAACCCTTTTTTTCTGTATCTCAGCTTGCTAGGGCATTTTCCTGCTAACATTCTGGGCAGATTATGTACGAAACCTGCACACTGACGAATGCTGAACCTACGATTACAGCTAAAATCGCCTTTCTTTTCAAAACTGCAGGTGATCGCTGTGTTGATCACGGAAGTAGGTGCTGACATTGACATGAAGCACCCGTGTCATCTACAGCATGTAGTCGCTGCAGTTTATTCCCTGCACACATCTGCAGTGCAAGATGAGCATAATATAGCGCTGGTACATTTCATGTTCCTGTCATCAAAGAAGACAACGCTGCTCCTATTCTAATGTGAGAACCCCCTCCGCATCCTATGGAGCTGTAGTAGGCGATCTACATTCTCAGGCACTACACCAATGGTTTGAAGAAACATCTACATTTAGTGTATATCTGTACTTATATTTAAGGGTACACAAATTACTATATATAGGTATGCTATTCAAAGTAAGCTTAATGCAGCGGCATGCTTCAAGCATTCCCGATCACATAACATGGGCAGCCGATCGTATTGCTTGCCTGAGTGACAAGTGGAGCGTGAAGTCACCTTTCGCTCAAATGCTCTTTTCAACAGAAGTTGTTCCTCATTCTCTTGTGGATGCTTTATTTCATAATAAAGCAGATTCCCACATGTGGCTGCTATTGGTAGCTGTGGTCAGCTATGTAGTGTAGATACTGCGGCCCACTGTGGGGTGCCGCCACAAGTCCAGTGGCTAAGTGCAGTGCTGCTCCAGCTCGCTAAGGACAATCGGATTTGGCTTATGTTTAGCATGTCGTAGGCACCAAAATCGGAAGTTGTGGTGTCTGCCTTAACATCCAAAATGAAATTTGCACTGCATGCCATGGTGACATCTAGAAGGTGGAGTACTGTGGGCATGCCCCATTCCGCCGTAGCCTTTGCAGTGCAAGGCATTGAAGAAGGAACGGGAACACAGCGGAGGCCATGTTTGATTGCCATTAATTTTGCTTCTGCTGAATGCATTGAAGTACTTTTTGCAGCAAAGTATTTCTGAAATAGCCTATTTTCACTTCAGATGCCTTTCTACAGTTCAATAAAAAGTGGTTCAGGGCCCCTTTCAGGTTTCAGGGATAAAAAGTAGTTCAAGGTTAGGGCCCCTTCCTACCCAGAATGACCTACCCTGCCGATTCAGTAAGTTTGTACACCATTGGCAAAATCATTTCAGGGTCCTTTTAATGTGCATGAGACCATGTAGAGCTGGTGTCGGAATGTTCAGGTAACTTCGCTAGTCATCTTTAATCTTCAAGTCATTCCTGGCTTACCAAGCTTCCAGCTTATCAATAATGATTTATACATGTACATATTTGGCATTCTTGAGTGTCACATACCAACCTAACTTAATACTTAAGGCACAAGGCACCGTTGCAAGGGAATGAAACAATTCAGGCAGTCAAACAACTCACCATCATTGAGTGCTATCCGCAAGTGGCTCTGAAAGTAGTCTATCTGGCGATGCTTTCCCTCGCTAGCCATGGCCTTCAATATCTCCGGATTCAAAAGCACGGTCATCAGGTCAGGGGGGCGCCTCTTGGGGACCAGAAACGCACATTCTATGAGCAGGTCAAGCGTTCTCTCTTTTTTTTTTTTTTTCACGGTGGCACAACAGCTGAAGACCTTAAACAATGTGAAGCTTGCAATTATAAGAATGAGCAAAGCTTTCATGTCCATTCATGTCCATGCTTGCCAGCATAACCTCAGCTGTAGTCCAGGTTGGTATGACATCAAAAGCTATGTTCACCGAGTGGAACTGCTCTCCACACAATGCAATCAATGCAACAAAGATCTCCTTTGAAAAAAGCTTTGCTTTAAGATCGCATGGATGTGAAGTGACAACCTAAATTACAGAAGCTTTGTAGATAGCTGCCACATCCTCTGTTTTGTGACATTGCTTAAGCATCGCGTCCAAAAAATCAAGCAAGATCCAGTATGGTGCCAGAAATTTAGGTCACCGTTATGAACTGGTTCAACAGAGGTCGTACAAGTCAGTTTTATCACAGAACATTTACATAGTTTTATGGAGTAAGTGGCGGTGCCACAGGTAAGTGCTAGCAACTGAGAAAAATCAGTTGGCTACTTAAGTTCGAAACCTTTTGCAGCAGCTTTGCAATCCTCGAAAACACATTTATCTATAGTAAAAGTAGTCTGTTAGTTTCAATATTTAAGCTGCTTTCGTTGGGAATTCGTCCCTTTCTTCAGCAAGTCAAGGACAGCTTCTTTAGACTTCAACATCGTAGTAGCAATGACATAAGGAAATTGCACTTGCAGCAAAAAACTTCAAATCCCAAATTTCATTTAAGCAGTAAAAATGAATTCAAAAATTCCCAGAACATTCCTCGTGGATATCTTGTCAGTAATCACTTATAAACAAATCACAAGGAGGTTGGGCCATAATAGTGTGGTTATGAGTGCCAGCACGTGCGGTGCAGATCGCGTTGAGAGCAATGCATCGGCATGGCTCACGGCACCCAAGTTAGCATGTTCCGTTGCGCAGCGCTGTAAATCTTGGCCATCATGGCTGACCGTGCTTAGTGCCTACAGCAGTCATCAGATAGCAACCTCAAATAAAAACAGAAGTGCGAAAAGATATACATTTGCAGTGCTTGAACTCCGGGAGGGGACTGGGAGAGCCTGCCCCCTACCCCTCCAATTTTTTATCATAGGTGGCAAATTCTGTTTCGGAGCTATGAAGGCACATTCAGCAGCTTTTTTTAAAGATTTTTTTTACAGCAGTCCACACATAACGATGATCAGTTATAACGATAGGATTTTTCATTTTTGATATTCTTATAAGTGTACTGCACTGTATCAGTCATGGGGAGGAGCAGACAGAAAAGCTTGGCTGGCTTCACTTTGGACTGCCAATGTGAAGATACCGTATTTAAACGAATCTAGGCCGACCCCGATTCTAAGCTGACTCCCTAAAGTCCCCAGCCAACAAAAAAATATATATATATATATTACTTCGAATGCAGGCCGAACAAAAAAAGCGAGGACAGCGTTCACAAAATGTAAACAGCATTTATTGAATCTGAACGTGCAGAGCTCATTCAACGTCGTCTTCGCTGCTAGACTCGTCGCTGTGTTCCTTGTCACTGTTACCTTCAAACAGAGCACTATCTTCGGTACCGTCAAGCGCATTAGATGTGCTGCACTTTTTAAAAGCGCGCACTATCAAAGTACCTGGGATGTCATCCCACGCTGCAGCTACCCAGCCCGCCAGCTGCGATAGCGATCCACGTTTGATGCGCCCTGTTGCTGTTAGCATGTGGTCTTCGTCAGTCAACCAGTCAGTGTTATATTTCCGCAGACGATCCTTGAAAGGTTTGTTGATGCAGACGTCAAGTGGCTGCAACTGGCCCGTCATGCTGCCCGGTATGACAGCGAGGTCTGTGTTCGCTTGGCGAGTGCAGCCTTCACGCTGTCGGTCAAGTGCCCACGGTAAGAGTCGATGACAAGGAACGAGTTCTTTGTCAAAAGGGCTCCTGGACGCCGTCGCCACACGATCTTAACCCACTCTTCCACCATTGCACCCGTCATCCACCCGTTCTCATTTGCCCACACAATGACATTTCTTGGGAAAGTTTCTTGAGCAGGCAGTGTCTTCCTTATAAATATCACATAAGGAGGGAGTTTATGTCCATCAGCTGTGCAGCACAGCATCACAGTTGCGCGATATTTCTCGTAACCCGCAGAGCGCACCTTCACCTCCTTGGCACCCTTTTCATTCACAGTGTACGCCCCTGGCATATCAAAATGCACAGCCGTCTGGTCGGCGTTGCCGATCTGCCCAAGGTTGTAGCCTGCCGCTTCTCCCTTTTGCAGCACGTAGCGCTGAAAAGCTATCAGCCTTTCTTCGAAATTGCTTGGCAGCTTCTGGGTGATTGAAGTGCGATGTCGGAGGCTGAAGCCGAAGCGCTTCATGAATTTCTGAAGCCAGGCTTCGAAATCCTTTGGCATTAGGCCTCGCTCCCTCGAAAGATCCCTACCTTTCGCTTGGAGCACTTCTGTTGTCACTGGAAGGGCAGCTGCTCTCTGCATCCGAACAAAGTCGGCAAAAACTGTCTCCACTTCCTGGTGACGGCTTTTCTTTGGTCCGCTAAATGCCATCCTCGTTGCGGCGCACGCAAAAAGCTGCTGTCGTCCCCTCCAACGACGGAAGTTTTTCTCGCCGACGTTAAAGTCCCGCTCGGCTTGAAGGTTCGACGATGCCACTGCAGCTATCACAACTTTTCGCGTGAAAGCGGCACTGTAGTGGCATCTCCTGCTTGGTGCCATCGCGATAACACCACGCCGCACACCGGTACTACAGTGTACTAGAATAGGGGCAGTGTGTTCAGGCAGCGGAGCGTGCCACGCACTGCTTTGAAGTCAGGAGCGTATACAGGTCCCGGATGTATGCGGCGGCGCTGCCGTCGCACGGGCTGTACAGACGCGTTCTCCATGTGTTACGGCCGGTTGCAGCGGGCTTGCTCTTAAGGACTCTGAAGGAATTCTTCGAGTTTCTGTCTCTCTGTCTCATTGGGAGTCACATGCGAAAGGACTGCGGCTTCTTGAGCCAGTCGGCGGCAGATGGGCTCCATGTGACATTGTGCAGCCCTTTGGCTCTCTTAGAATACTTCAAAGGGGAGGGTTTTAAATATCTATTGACATCTAAACTAAGCCAATATAAGTTGGAGAACTTCTTGTGAGGTAGTCGTGCGGATCCAACGATCACCCAACACCGTCTCAATTTTTTATTGTTGTGAATTGCCTGCCTTTTTATAACTTGGCGAAGGCAATGCTAACAGGGAACACAGAGGTCAGTGAAGATTTGGTATCGCTGCTTCACTCACCTGATAATTCTGGCAAGGAAGGGGACGTTTGCGTCACTTGATGAGTTAGTTGAAGCTGGAAATCTGACGCTGATAGAGCAAAGGCTAAACAGTACTCTGGCAGAGCACTGGACTTATGTGGAGCAAAGGAGCGATGACCGCCTCATCCATTATATGGCAGGGTATGCCGCCCAGAAATTTTTTACTCGCAACAAATGTGAGGACTGCTGCTCTTTTCTTTTGCAGAATAACTCTAGTGTCAGTAGCAAAGTCTCAAAATTCATGAAATTTGTGACAGGGAAGGATTGCTGTATCCCTCCAAGTTGCTTTCTGAAGCCGTAAAGAAACTTGAGGGAATGTATCTACAACCTTCTTCAGCAAAGATGAGCTTTGCAGCGACAACGTAGTTGATGTCATGATTCTAGTGAAAGCTTTAAATTTGGCTATTTCATAGGCTGCAAATTACATGCTGATGATTTCACATCAGCAGTAGTTGGCTTAATGTCCTAACAAGACTGTACTTTAATTATGTTAAAGGTCTTAATCAGTGAAGAGAAGCACGACGAAAAAAGAAATTGCACTTTAAATTTAGCTGCTGTTCTTAACAGGCTGGTGCAACATATGTATGCTGACCCTTCTTGTTTTTCAACTAAATGCACAACTTTCTCTGGTGGATTCAAAACACTAATTTTGTGAATTAAGAAATGAATTAAGGAATCCACTTGCACATATTAATTCCACTGTAGGTCTCAATTGTTTGGGATGGAATGTATCCAGTACCGTTTTTCTGTGTTTTGGCATACTGTGTGTAGTTTTGCTGCAATCCCTTTTACTTGGAGTCTTTCCTATCTGTTTTATTCCATATATCTATTGCCTTCATTTATCCATGTCATAGAGTTTAGCCATAACACAGAGTCCTACATATCAATGTAGGATGTTGGTGTACACCGACATTCTACATTTCTATGAAAGGAATAAAACAGGTAGGAAAGACGCCAAGTAAAAGGTATCTCTGCAAGAACTACACACAGTATGCCAAAACACAGAAAAACAGTACATTCCATCCCAAACCATTGAGACCTATAGCGGAATTAATAAGCGCAAGTGGATTCCTTAATTCATTTCTTAACTATATTAATAAAATTAGCTTTTTGAATGCACCAGCAACTGTCTCATACTCGCACATGAGCCTGACGTTCGGTAGCACTTCATGATGTAAATAAAAAAAAAATTCACAAATAAACTGTGCTGATGTAGTTGCGGGGGATTCGCGAAACAATGAAAGAACGAGGAACAAATGTTTATCGCGAAAGAAGGTAAATTCCAAGCAGGGAAGCTCTTTGGCTTTGGGCTATGTACTGTACGTACATATTGTTTTGCCTTCTCTTCTACAACAGCGGCTGAAGAACTAAGCGCTGGACGTTGGGTCGCGGATGCCGCCGGCGCTTTTGTATGAATGCGAACCACAAAAGAAAATGTGTGCACCTGGAATCCGAGTTGCTTTAAGTCAATTCGATGTCCTTTACTACAGTGTTATTTCCAGCCGAGTGTTGCTTGCAGATATGAAACCCATTAATCAATCAGTTTTCTTTTTCCGTCCGAATAATTTCTGGTTACGTGGCAGCATGGCTCAAAACAGATTTAACGGCTTTATGCCACTACTTTGCTGTCTGCAAAACCTTTGCTGTCAGGTTAATAAATCCGTCTAATGGGTGTTGAGATGCGTTAGGAGTGCACATATAATTCATCTCTTATACGAAGTGAGTTTCGGGCATGCATCTTAACATCCGCCGAGCATTTGCACGTCCATTTGGCTGCGACAGAAAATGATTATCAAAATATCAGCATGAAGCACTGGCACTGCGTTGTCGGTACCGTACAGATGGACAGATGGATGGATGAATGAGGCTCAACCCTTTGAATCGGGCGGCGGCGCGCACCACCTAGCCTTGAATGGTACTATATGCATGCATACCTATGTAGTATTTACTCCTTTACTTCTGCATTGATATTATCCACCAGTCAGATAGCCTCCATTTAGTTATTTCTACCTGTTCAATATCTATTATACTTTCACTGTCTTTAAAACTCAAAGCTTTGAATAGTTCCCCGTTACATTAAACTGCAGGGTGAAGTTGTTTACAAGCATCAGGTGTTCAGGCGTTTCTTCCTCCTCTCTACATACCCCGCACAACAATTCTATCTCCTGGTATCTGGCTCGGTACGTTTTAGTTCGCAGTACACCTGTCCTGGCCTCAAACGGTGAGCTTCCCTTATAGTTATCGTAAATATTTTCTTTGGCTATTTCTTGCTTAAACGTCCTGAATGTCTCTAATGCTGATTTGGTTTGCATCTGTTTTCCACATACCCCTCTCTGTCTCCTTAACCTTTTTCTTGACGGATGATTCCTTACCTGTCCCCCCACTGCTGCCCAAGTATTTGCTTGACAATTTTCTAGTTCGCTTCCTCCACCTTGTGTCAACATTCCTTGTGTATAAGTAACTGAAAACCTTCCTAGTCCATCGCATTTCCCACATTTTTCTCAATCGCTCCTCAAATGCTATTTTGCTACTAGCCTCTCTACCCTCGAAAGAAGACCATCCCAGGTCCCCCTGCACCCCAAAATTTGGTGTCTTGCCATGTGCTCCCAGAGCGAGCCTACCCACAACATGTTGCCTAGTTTCCAACTGTTGCCGCGTCTCTACTCTCATACATAGAGCTGCATTGGCAAAAGTCAGGTCTGGAACCACTACCCCCTTCCATATCCCCCGTACTACAGTAAAACCTCGTTAAACCGTACCCACTTAAACAGTAGTTTCGGTTTAAGAGTAGTAAAGTCAATTCCCCGACTCAGCGGTAATTGAACATAATTTATTTTGTATCTGCATAAACCGTACCAGCTTATTGCGTACGCATCGGTTAAAACATAGCGTTTCCACTTTTCGTCGCGCAAACACGGCGGTGCGTCGGCAGAGCCCAGCAGAACAACGAGCCTCAGAGGTCAGTACAACGGCCTCCAAGCGCCCTGTGCGTTTGCACATGAAGCCGCATCATCATCAACATCATTTCGACGCCGTGCCAGAGAGCGTTGTAGCGTCTTGCAAGCGAGGACTCGCGTCATGCTGAAGCTCGGATAAAAAACACGCCGGGTGCTCAGCATGCATACTTAGAAAAATTAGACATCGTCCGTGCTATCGAACGTGACATGAAGAAGTTGGCGCTGGCCCGCGACATGGATCTGCTGTTGACTACAGTGTGTGGCATTTGGAATGCGAAGTTGCTCGGCAGCGCTGCTGCGACTGCGAAGAGATGTCGGCTACGAGGTTCGACTTTTCGCCATCGTTGCCTCCGTTGTTGCCGAAGTGTCGACTAGCGACAGTGATGAGGATGACACGGAAAGTGACAGCGCGGGCGATTCAGGCCCGACAGTGGCATAAGCTGCGCGCTACGTCAGCCTCATGAATGCAATCATCGCAACGAGAACAGGGGCGCGATAACGTAACTATTCCAAACCAAAAGTTTTCCGAACTCCGGCACCCGGCAATGAAAAAAGGCGCCCCGGGACTTATGTAGCACTACTGCGTGCGTGCATGGAGAATACGTAACGTCAACGAGGAATCTGCCGTGCGAGTGTTTGCAGAGCGGAGGGGGCTGGCTGAGAAGCTGGCACGCAGCTCCAGCAAGTTTGAGGCCGCTGTCGTCGTGCTAGGCCGCCGCGGCATCAAACGAAAATAACGCTTATGTCGCGCGAAGTGAATAAATACTGCATGTTTTTCCTCTTTCAACGCACTTTCTCTGAGTTCCGTTTTTGCCAGGTAAGTGGCCGATCGATCTCATGCTACTTCGGTTAAGTACTACCGTTTAGTATTTACTTTTTTCGAGCTCCGTCCGACTACGGTTTAACGAGGTTTCACTGTACCTCGTACCTATGTAGTGCCACAGTGCCCTACTCTTCATAATCGCTGCACTTCTGTTATCTTTAGTCGTTACATATTTTTCGTACTCTGTCAGATACTCAATTCCATTATTTATCCACACCCCAAGATACTTGTACTTATCGACTACCTGAAGCATGGCCTCTTGTATCTTATGCTCACCACAAATGTTATAATTAAAAATCATGACTGCTGATTTTTCTTTGCTAAACTTCAAGCCTAAACTGCCTCCTTCTGTACCACATATGTCTATCAATGCATGCGGATCTTCAGTACTGTCAGCCATTAATACAATATCACCCGCATACACCAGTCCTGGTAATGACTGTTCAATAAATTTTCCTTGTTTGAAAAATGATAGGTTGAAGCCAAGTCTGCTTTGCTGTAGTTTGGCCTCTAAACCTTGTAGGTACAGCATAAACAACAGCGGTGACAATGGACACCCCTGCCTAAGCCCCTGCCGAATCATTACAGGCTCCGAAACCCGCTTTTCCTATTGTATAATTACCCGGTTACATTTATAGATATCTTTTAAGAAATTGGTTACTCCATATTGCACTCCCGAAGTTTCCAGAATGCCCCACAAGCCCTCTTGAAGTACATAGTCATAGGCTGCCTTGATATCCAAAAAAGCCAGCCACAGGGGTCCGTGTTCCTTTTCAGCTATTTCAATGCACAGTGTCAGTGAGAACAGATTGTCTTCTAGCCTCCTATGTTTCCGGAACCCTTTTTGTAGCTCTCCAAGCATCCCCTTGTTCTACGCCCATGCCTGCAGTCCGTCCTTTATAATCTACATAACCATCCGGTAAACCACTGACATCACTGTTATAGACCGGTAGTTATTTATGTCAGCCTTGTCCCCCCTTTCCCTTTTATATCGTTCTCATCTTAGCCTTTATTCGTCAGGTACTTTACCATCCATCAGCCTTTTGTTCACCACCTCCCTTAATGCTTTCTTAGATTTCGGGCCCAATTTCTTTATTAACATAATTGGAATACCATCCGGGTCTGCCGATGTGCTACTTGGTACCCTCTTTTCGGCCCTTTCCCACTCTCTTTGTCCAAGCGAGAGCAGTGGATTGACCAGGCCATCCCTCTCCGACATACTGCATGTACCATTTCTCTGTTCTGTAAATTTTTCCCTCATCATGGTTCCTATATGCTCCATTGCATCCTCTCCTTCTAACCGAGTACCTTGAGCTGTTACTATATACCTCTGCTCTAGGCTTGTCCTATTACCCAAGGAGTTCAGATGTTGCCAGAATTTCCTAGCTGCCTGTTTATCTTTTTTATTGCTTACTTCTGACAGCCATTGGGATTCTTCTGTCTTGATTTTCTCGTTGATCAAATAGGATGCTTCCCTTCTGCATTTTATGTAGTTTACCCATTTTCTCTCTACTTCTGCTTCAGGTTCTCCCTTACTTTTGGAATACCTGTGTTCCCTGGAGGCTTCCTGACGTTTCTTTATGGCCTTCTGAACAGCCCATGTTCCTACAGCGCCATCTCGTGCTATTTACATGATGCGCCTCAACGGAGGGTGCTTCGTGAACACACTGCCGATACGGCCGACATGACACAGGTCAAAATGGCAACCTCGCTTGTGTACGGTTGGCTACTGGCACGGCTAGTAGCGGCTGCGATACTGACTTTTCTAGATGGTGCTAGCTAGGCACCATATTTAGCAGTTTCAATGAAAAACTGGCGGGTTTTTAAAAATCCTCAGACCTAAGCCGACCCTTGAGTTTAGAATATGATTATTTGAAAGAAACTATTGGCCTAGATTCGAATAAATACGCTACCATCGACGCAGCATGAAACCGTATCTTTTATCGCCGACTCTCAAATTCAACAAAGTGACTTTTTTTCTTTAAATTTCCTTTTTATGACTGCACAATTATTCAGAAAATTTTGCAGCCCCTTCAATGTAAGAAAAATTCATTGACAACCACTTATTTGCATAAAAGATCAAACTTCAATTGAACAATATTCTGATATATTGAAGCAAATTGCAGATTTTACAGCCTTAGTTATGTATTGTAGTTTCAAAATTGAGATTTTCTGATATCCAGAATCAGCTGCAAAAGCTTTTCGGGAATAGAGGTGAACGCACGGGTTGGAGCCATGACTGGAAAAATTTTATGAACTAAGCAATATTTTGAGATATCAGAATTGAATTTATTGAAGGTTTGTGTACCAGTATATTTTAACGCTAAATGCATTTCTCAATATTGATAAAGAAGTGTTGCAGGGCCCCTTTAAGTCGCAATATGGGAGGAGACAAGCCCTATATGCAGAAACAAGAACGCTGCGTTTTGCTCGAGTGCAGCTGTTGTTTAAAATGTGAGGGAAAAAAAACGAAGGGGGGAGGGGGGTACTCCATTGGTATCACTAAAAACAGCTCATTGAGTAGAATGCAATATCTTAGTAGAAGCATACCTCGAAGGCTTCCAGCAGCTGCTTACTGCTGGTGTTGATGCCAACACACCGTACTCCCAGCTCCTGCAAGAACAATGAGACAAAAAAAAAAAAAAGAAAAACTTACACTGCCTGTCTATTCTCCGTTTCTATCCCACAGAAAGAGTGCCTCACAAAGAAAGCCCGTCTACATAATGAATTACCATAATAACCCACGTATATTACGAGTTTTTTTTTACTATTAGCGTCCCAAATTTTCGCCTCGTACTAGTACCACGGTGCCAGTCAATAAATTCACACGTGCTATCTGAAGACATCAATATTGCCAGACTCGAGACCATCGTTATATAATGAATGAGAAGGAAGGTGGCTAACCGAGGGGCCCGATTTTTATTAATCGTGTCATAAGTCAATAAACAAGGACACCAAGGACAACACAGGGGAAATTACTTGTACTTACTAAGTGAATTGAAGAAATGATAAATTAGTGGAAATGGAAGTGGATAAAAAAATAACTTGCCGCAGGTGGGGAATGATCACACGTCTTCGCATTACGCATGTGAGCTCAATTGGTAGAGCATCGCAGGCATAATTCAAAGATGTGGGATCGTTCCCCACCTGCAGCAAGTTGTTTTCTCTTCCACTTTCAATTCCATTTATTTATCATTATTTTAATTCAATTAGTAAGTACAAGTAACTTCCCCTGCGTTGTCCTTGGTGTCTGTTTGTTGGCTCCTAATGATATAAATAATAAAAATTGGGCCCCTCGGTTAAGCCCCTTTCTTCTCGTCCCAAGTGCAGGGTCACGTACGGATGCACAATCGTCCAATCTTCATGGAAACAGGGAAACGGCATTTATTACCTTGCCCCGCCCGTCCTGCCACCGCTCCTGGCCGCCTTTATCAGACACCAATCTTGAAGGGGTGCCACAAGTGCACCCCTTCAATAAAAAAAAAAGAAAAAAATAACAAAAGAGCCATGGAAGTGCACTATTCTTCGCGCTGCCCCAGTAGACGGTAAACATTGTGTTAGGGAGTTATGGGGAAGGTGGACATTGTGGTCTTTATGCTCCATTATTATTAAGTCCTTCTCAAACATTTTTGTGGGAATACATTTCAATGCGTAGCACTCACTACAATATGTTCTAAATTTTGAGAAACAATAAAGAAGGTGATGCAGGATTTCTTTGAGCTTGTTCTGCAAGGTACTGCACTGCTACAGAAACAAAAATTTTTTCAGGGCAACATTGGCTCCCCGAAATAGTGAAAAAGAAGGATACTGTATAAATGAGTTGTAACAATCTGAGAAGAAATACTGAAACTGCTTTTTCCGCACAAGTTTGCACAGATCGCAAGTCACTCTTAGTGAATACTACAGACAACAAAGATGAATAACCTTTACCACTTTTCAATTTCTGCAAAAGAGATAAGCATTCAAGAAAACTAGGGGTGTGTGAATACTCAATATTTAATTTAGAAACGAATAGCAAATGTCCAAATAATTCGATTTGTGAGTTGAATATTTACTATTCGACTTTTCTATTTTTCAAATGTCCAATAAAGGACTCAGCCGTGCTTGGTGCTTTGACGTGCCCATCTTTTCCATGACACACAATCTTTATCAGTACAAGGTTCATCCAGATTAACAATACCATTTGAAATGATTAACGCAAGGCGGACAGAGGGTACTGCAAAAGCAGTGTGCATGGAAAGCGCGAGTGCATGTGCGAAGATTGGTTCGATTAGCCACAGTAAGGCACATAGACTGCATCTCATACGACGCTGTGGTGTGTGAAGCGCACGAATATAGTGTCGTGGAAGGATAAGAAAAGAAGAGAATGACAAAGGGTGTACGTTCGCAGGCAAATCCAGTACTGAATGGAAGACGATGACATCTCGGAGCATTAAGCACGTGAACGCCCATGGTCCAAAAAGATAAAAAGGAAATTGACCCAATACGGAAAGTGCACATAGTTCCCAGGGGCCAATCAGGAAAAGGCAAATTCGCCAGATTGGCAGAAAAACGAGGCGTGCTGGTGGAAGAGGGGGAGAGCTTGAGGAAGCGACGCAGTGAAGATTGTCCACCAGACCCGAAGCTGAAGACAGACCACTATATTTCCGGACCCGAGCCTTCAGGGCTTCACATGAACGAGGCCTCCAGCCGTCCCGTTCCCAGGCGTCACTACTCCTGCCGAGCATGGATGGCTACCCGTGGCCGGCAAACTTCTGTGCCCGCTCGCAGGGTGTGAGCAGTGGGGCTATGGGCCGGAGTTTGCACCCAGCTGCCCAGCTGAGATGCCACCTGTGTCCCCTCTCCAAGTTGGAGCTGTGCTCTGGTCATTGGCTCATCGGTCAACTACATCGACATTGTGGCAAGACCAATGCCACTTCCTTTGCCGCCTCATTTCCGCCTGTCCGTGTCGAACTGTTGCATGCACTCACACTCATAATCTGCCCCTAACTCGAGTGCTGTGGCTATTCTTATAGTTCTTACTGTATTTTATTTCTGATCACGAGTTTTTCATTGAGTGGTTATGTTATGTGTTTAATTATGTGTTATTTATTTATTTTTTATGTTTATTATAGCTATTTTATGTGTTTATTTTCGTTTGTTGCATTAAAGTGTCGTGCGCGTTTTGGAATAAATGGCATTGTCCTCAATTGAGTTCTCAGAGGCTCCGCCTCGGAGAACCGTCTGCAACAATTAAAGAAAAAGAGCCTGCATCACAGGCACTTAACGGCCATCAGTCTAGCCAGGCCGTATGCATAATATCACCCCCTATCACTGATGAGCAACCCATTGGAATGTATTAGCAATGAGCTTTCCGCAATGGCTTGCTACCCATTATCACACTGGCCGACAGCCAATTTTCACCCCAGCCACACCACTGTCTAGTCCATTAGGCATAATTAGAGTGGCACATCAATCGTCGGTGACCAAAGTTAGGGTTTCACACTGATTCAATGCAAATCTATTCGCAGCTGTCATATGGCACTCAGAAAGCCAACAAACCGCCTCGCCGATGAAAGCGAGTGTGTGGGCGGACAGTTGTTCACAGCCGCCATCTTTGCTAAGACAATGTACAACAGCCCCTCGGCAACCCGTAACAGGACTAGCATTGGATATACAAGGTGGGCTAGAAAATGTCATATGACTTGCGCACTGACTTCCAAGCTGCAGACGCCGTTCACACGATGGTACATGAGAGAGAGATAACTTATTTGAAAGAAGGCAGAGAGGCCAGCCTGATCTAATGCACTCTAGCCTGCTACTCTACACAGGGGGAGGGGGAACGAGGACATAATGGTGTGATGAGGGATGATGATGACATAGAAAGAGGGATGCGCAACGGTGCATCCTCTTTCACGAAGCCACTATCAGGTTCCATATCTAGTCTGCAGTCACCAATTCAAGTGAACCTAAGGATAAAGGCACTAAGACGAAGCTAGTGTGTGGGCCTCCGCTGCGTGAGCAGCATAAGCACCAAACAAAAGCTTTACAGCATGTAAAGAGCTGCGATAAGCAGCTCCAGCACAGCAAGCACCTGCAGGGCACTTTTAGTGGCCTGGTTTCGGAGACCATCGAGAATCACGCGCATTAACGGTATATGGATGCAAACGGAACGAAGGGGTGCGAGGTGTTGCGTGAATTTGCCGTGGTCCTCTTGATTTGAGAACATATAACAGGCAGCAAATGATGCTGAACCTGAAAGTGTAAACGCGCTGTTCATAATCATTGGTGCTGACTGCAGTCAACTGATGCTATGACAATGACTGTGTGATGCGGTACCGAGTCACGTGATGCACGGCTCCCGCTTTTATCTGTCTTGCAGATTGGCCTTAACGAGCTGACGATAGCCCAATGAAATCACCCGCGATAAAGATGGAAAAACCCTTGTTTTCTGGATGAAAACAGAAAAGCGAAACTTTTTAAGATGCTGAAGATTGCCATTAAGCCCAATTATGGCTCACTATTAAAATGAAAACCTCACTGGTATTCAGGGCAACATAACTTCTCTATTTCTTCAGCTTCAAAAGGAAAAAAGCCCTTGATTCTATTTGACAGACATTCTATTGATAAAAATATATTTTTCCAAACCATCACATATGAACTGAGTTGTTATCAGTACTGGCATGCTAATTTGGTGTTCCCTTCAATAGGAGTAAACAATACCTTACATCTCCATTCCTAGATACCCAAGTTCCTGATAGCTAGCAACATTCTTGTCACACAATCTGAGTAAACTCCTCAGCACGTGCAGCCCGGTGTTTTCTTGCACAAAATTTGTAAGTACAAAGCTTTGTGTAAAATTTTCTTACATTAAATATTCGGTTCCATATTTGGCTATCCTTTCTTGATTCGATTCAATATTTGATTTGAAATCTACTATTCGGTATTTGCACACCCTTTACAGAAACCTAAAATCAGAGTGAACTCTCAGCATGTACACTCCACAAACTAAGTAATATCGTTCAAGAGAGCTGAATGCTTATTACTGCAATGTTTCTTTCTTTTTTATATAGTTTTTTTCCCCCGCAGATGCATGTAAATCGATATGTGTAATTTTTTTAATTTGCACAGTCTATAATGCATGACTAAACGAGACAAGTCAATTTTGCTGCCCTGTTAAGGTCTACACGTACAAATGTGCCTCATGGCATCGTCAAACAAACCGCAAATCAAGCAGAAAGTTCATGCAGCAGGATGGACAATGAAAAAAAATAAATAAATAAAATAAAAAAATAAAAAGAAGCGTAAAGGTGACACCTTAGCATGGTAGGGATGCCTGACTCTTCCAAACAGCTCCTGTTGCAGCTTATGCATGTGTGCTTCCCACTGTGACCCAACAGCATCCAGCTTCTGAACAGAGAAAAGCAAATATGCAAGGCAGGTCATTGTATCTCGTGTCAGCTGAGGCAGTAGTACACTAGCGCCAGGACAAAGTGAAACTCAAATAGGAAAAAATAAATTAACATACTACACTTTTTGTACGCAGCACATCAAATAATAAGTTTTCAGCCATATGAAAGCCTAATTATTGCTGCGAAATACACCTCTCAGGGGTTTCAGCGCTTTTACTGTTGACTTGAGAGCTACAAAACAACCTAATTCATCATAAAACTAAAAAAAATGCATTTAGCCAATACTTCAGTGGCACAGGAACCCCATTTCTGAGGCGTAAAAGAAGGCAGCAGCTATATCAGAGACTCGTGGTTTTAGTGCTAAAAACAGAAACCAGCAAGCACCATCTCGAACCAAGATTCTGGTTCTGAAATTAAGGCAGTCACAGGTAGTACTTTAATAAAAATGAGCTTTTGTGCAGCAATCTTGGTAACCTTCTCAGTTCCTAGACTGACTTTCAAGAAGCAATGCAGGAATAATTTGTAGAAAAACAGGCATGTGCAGCCATTGCAAGATGGCTGCATGCATGCAAGCGCCTAGCAGTAAACTATGTAATGCTAGTAATGCAGTAATGCTAGTGATGGAGTAATGCTAGTGAGACCCCAGCATTACTTCTTTAGTGAAATGCAACAAGCGATACAAGTCACTCTCTGCAGACCTCGAGAATGACTGACAAACTTCACAGCCATATATCAAGATCACGAAACGTCACACTCATCACAGTCCCAAAAGTAAACAAATGTGAAATGAGATTTTTAAACATGTTTTCTATGCACCAGATAGAAACACAAGATTAAACGTTCTTTGCTACACAAGAAATGGTACATCTCCTGAACTCTGCCTCCCTGCAATGCAGTAGAAATTTGAAGTGTGCCATTCCTGCTGTATGTTTCCGTCAACCCCCATTCGGTGCATACTATTTTTGTTTCCGCACACATACAACCACCCCTATCGAAGGGTTAACAAAGGTACTAGCAGAAAAATGCAAAGTATATTACTCAGGAAAATGTATGACTATGAAGCGCACATTCACATGAAGTACATCATAATGTGAATGAAGTGCATGATTTAAATTCCAAATGGTTATTTGCACGGCTCCTGAACTATAAACATACGAAACAGGCACTACTACAGTAAAATCTAATTAATTCGGATTTCACAGGACAGAAAAATATGTCTGAACTAAGTGAATGTCGAATTATCGAGGGTATCAAGAAAACAATAAACAAGTGCTTACTTCGCCAACATGCTTTTATTTGTTGAATGAACGAACAAATCTTGTTTATATTTTCTACAGAAGCAATGTCGAAGCTGCAATTCTCATCTTGTGACTGATTGGCTCTTGCAGTGCGGCCAAGGGATGTGCCTTCACACGAGACATGCTTATCACTACTATGCAATTCAATTAGTTCACTACTGTGCAATTAGCAATTAGTTTTCGCCAGTGAGCTGTTCACCAACAGACTGTCCATTAACTGCGATGTAGCCACAACAGCTGCGGACGAAACACTGGTCGCTATAGACGCGATCGTGGATGGTGGCTGCGCAGTTATATGCAGGGTTATGCATGGCGGTGAATGGAAGAATAAAGACTTTAGGGGCACAAATAAATAAGCACAGTGTTTTGGTGTGGCTGTCATTAACGTACGATTTCTGTTGATTACTATGCAATTCGGACTCCACCGCTTCGTTTCAGTTGGACGCTAGAGCCGGTATTGCTCTTTTGTGTTGCAAATTCGCAGTGCTCGCCGGCCATACACGTCTATATTAACGAGAGTTTGATAGCATTAAATAACACATATGCCTGCAGGGACCAGAGGAAGAGCCCAAGTTATCTTATTTTACGAATTAATGAGGCTTTACTGCAATATATTTTGAACCTAAATTGCTGCACGGTGGGAAAGAGAGAAAGAGAAGTAAAAGGAAAGGCAAGGGGTTTAATCACGTGGCTCCATGCGACACAGCTAAGAACAAGTGTTTGTATAGTAAAACACAACAAAAGAATACAAAAATTTGTAGTTTTGCCTAAGGGCAAAACATTGAAAGTGAGAGCAAGGTTTAGTGTTGCATTTGAACTTCTCGAATGATGTTCTAACATTAAGCAAAGGCTAAAGGATCAGTGTTTCCATTTTAGAATCGCTAGATTTAGCAACTTCCTTGTGTGTTTAGCAACAGATTTTTCTATTTAGCAACTGGCAACCCTTTTTTAGCAGTGTGACAAAACAAGTGGCAACATTTTAGCGACTTCGAAGTTAGGAAAGTTTCCTTGAAAGTGGCCTTCTCCTTCTAGAATGCACTTCTATACTTAAAAGCAACAGGTAAGTGGCTGAAATTGGTTGTACAATATGTTGGGTCTGCGGCCATAATGAAGCAATGGATGCCTTCGCATCGGTGGTCTTCACATTGTGCTTTAAAGGATTGATGTGTGTGCACAAAACGCATGTTTTTCTAAGATTATTTACCAAGCCAATTTGAATGGATCTTAACACTCTAGGCATTGTATATTCACTAACTACATTCGTTTGGTGGACATTTGCAAGAATTATAATTAATTTTTTCCAGAACCTGTTGCCCGATTCTTGTGGTGAATACCTACCCTGCCTGGTACATATATCAACATTGCTTTAATTCCCATGATTTTATTATTTTGTTTCTGATAGGCCCATCAAATCAAAAGTAACTGCAATAGATGCAAAGAAGCCACCAAAATATTACAGAGGAGTTACCTAGATCATGATGATCCATGCCGGGCAGCCAAATTGCACAATCGAAACAGTTGCTTAGAGGGCGGCCCCTCACCAGGTCTGGTCATTTTGAGCTGACAAGCGCAGAGCACACAATGCGTGATAATGATCGTGTTTGCAAAGCACTATATCATTATGCGCCCCGTAAAGATCTGAAAATTTCAAACCGAACGCCGTCTTCCCTTCTCTTCGCGGCTGCCGCACTCCAAGCTGGAAGATGACGTACACATGCTAGTACGCCTACACACATGTGTTTGCGTGGCGACATCGCTTGTGGTGACAAGTGACTTGAGAATTATTCAAGTCAACATCGGTTATATGTGTAATATGTTGCTAATATAGATGAATTAAAGCTTAGAAATAATAAAACACACAAACCAAATGTCTGCATGTTTTTGTTTTGCTCCACACCACAGCAAGAGAGATGTACTTCCATTTCGTCTGCTTGTTCCCACAGTGTGCACTCGCACGCGCGGACACCAAAACTGTCATTTTCTACCGTGTTCCACCGCGGGATCATGCTCTGTGATCCGCTTGTGTCTGCCTCAGTATTCGTGCAGCAAAGACTTATACCTCTATTCAGGTCTGCTCATGCACAGCATGCAAAATCGTGTGCTGCACGAAACGAGACAATCGCAACAGCTCGCATGCGACGCCTTCAGCAGAAGTGCGCCGTGCTGCAAAAAAGTGAGGAGAAAAAAAATGAAGGCGGGTCCCGTGACATATGCGTCATGCGATCCTCGAGGTCCGGTATGTGAGAACAAAGGGAGGGAATTTAGCTTGCGGAGGCTAGACGGGGCAAGTGGAGAGAGCGTCTATGTTTGCAGTGAAGCTCATCTCCTGAAATCATGGGTTCGCAACACTGAAATATTTCTACCTCGGCTATTAATGAGCCAATTCTAAACATCCTTGTGGCAGAACGCTCCCTAGAGGACGCGTGACAACTTCGAGCATATAATAAAGATTTGCTATGGGGCCTGGTGAGTGGCCCTTCAGTGCACCTTGAACGCTGCAAAAGCGATGCAACATGAACAGCAGAAGTGCAATGGAGACTACAAAGCTGTGGCTGAAGATAAAGTTCTATGTTCCACATGTCATGGAGACCAAATTTCCCCAAAATGTGATAGTGTTTGGATGAGTCTCCAGTGAGGGTAATGTGGTGGCTACATATGTCTTTCCATGGGGAGTCACGGTTAAATTTGAGCACGCGCCTATGCTAGGACGCTGTATGCTATTGTGAAACCTTGGGTGGTAAGGGCAGTTGCCAGAGGAACTTACGTGTGCCAACAAGACTCGGCTCCCTGTCATACTGCTGAGAAAACAACGAGAGCCTTTACGATTTCACTGGTCCCAACGTCTGGCCCCCGAACTACTCCAATTGTAACCCTACAAATTATTATGTCTGGTGAAAAGTTGAGCAGGTAACCAACAGCAATGCCAGTAGCACCATGAACCTGTCGATTGACAAGATTCGGGTAACTTTTGCGGCTGTCCCTCGGAACACCGTGAAGGTTTCATGTGCCAGATTTTTGAGCTGCCTCAAGGCAGTTGTGGATGCTGAGGGTGCCCTTTTTGAGTGATGTCACTTTGTCACTGTTTCATCTTTATGTCCCTTTTCCATGCACTCAATCAACTTTGTTTTGCTGAACTTATGGCCTCCTTTTGTCTTTCACCTAAAAATGTCAGATTTACCCTGAACATCCTGTATCTGAGGATATTCATGGTGGTACCCTCGTCGTAGGATTTGCTTAAAAGCAAAGGACATACCACATTCACCTCGTCTTCGACAGCCTTGTGGCTTTCCTGAACAGGGCTGCACCTCTCAAGAACATGGGCGAGGTAGAGGAGCTCGTCAGAAGGCTGAAAAGTCACAACACAGGCAATCAGAGTGTAAGAGGAGCAAGATGGCGCTGCAGAACAATGCAGACAGCAATAATAAAAAATGTCAATTGCAGACAAAGAAGAATGCACACAAGAAGAAACAATGAAGCATCCACCAGTACTATCAAAGTTATTAAAACGACAAAGTATGGGCACTGCAGCGTCCCAACGCTGGAAACAACGTGCATCCATTTCCCGTTTTCGAACTGAGCAGCCTTGTTGCCATTTTCACTTTGCCTCAGACTAGTGTACCCACACTTTACATTGTGTGGTACAGCGGGGACAAGGGACGCAAGGAAAAAACGAGAAGTGACTTATCGTTTTTTCCCTAGCATCTATTGTCCCTGTGTCACGCTGCACCACACAATCTAAAATGAAAACCGACTAGCCCAAACCATCACCCTTCTAAGTACCCGCACTGCCATGTCTTGGCAACTCCGGGGTAGAGCTTCAGCGTTCGTTGCAAGCACAACTAGCATTCTGTCACATCAACTGCCTTCCACGGCATTGCGCTACGCCCAATGCTCAAGGGTGCCATAACCCAGAACAGGCTTTGTTTGGTGGGAAATGGGGGGAGGGGTAAGTGTGCCAATGTGCAGTGCGACTGCTACCATTGCCTTTCATCACTAGAAGCTGGGACATGATGCCAGTAGGGCTGGGCAACTGATGGACTAACCTCTTAATTGATTGAAGGTTGAATTGCTACTAATTCTTTACTCCAAAAATCATGCAAGCACTGTCGTTGACAGCCCCACTCCCCCAGCTCAACAGCAAGGAAGTGGGACTGAATTGCCTGCACCTCCATTCATGTGTGCTAGACTTGGCAAAATCTGTCGAAATGTTCAGTGTTTCTCTAGCATACGTATGAGCAGCGCGTTTTCATCGCCAGAAATAGGGGAGATAACTGATTATCTTGCCTTTTTTGGGGGGGTGGGGAGGGGAGGGTAAGAAAATATGCCGTACACGCATGCCTTTGCTTCAGTGCTTGAATGAAGGCACAGGCATGGTGCAGAACAAAAAAAGATGCCACTCCCTTTCACTTTTTGACTGAGTTTGACATGCTTGAATGCCAATTTGCAGTGTGTCTTAAGTAATAATAAAGGCAACTGCTGATTCAAATAAAAATTTTCTTTTCTTTCTTCAAATTGTATGTATCGTAACAAATCACTGGATTTGATTTCTTTCACTTATGTATATAAATCCACAAATCCAATTAATATATTAAACGACTTTATGGGTTAGAATTTTTAGTCAATGCCAGTGCCTTCAGTCATAGCCGTTCAACGAAATTGTCATTGAGACTGTCACTCAATGAAACAATGTAAGAAAGACAACCTAAACTGTCACCTTTTTCTTTGATGCTTTAGAAACCATGGACATGGTGAACGACGTGGCAGTCTCCTTTGAGGCCAGCAGAAGCATCAAACTGACAACGTCACCGGACTGCAGGAAACCAGAACCACATACATTGAAAAGTCTTCACAGTACAAACCATTCCATTCACAAGTTGTTAGGACAATGCAACAGTGCATGCTTTACCAGAGTAGAATCTGGGCTCTGACAGCGTGTTCATATTTTTAGGGCTAAAAAGCTTCAAGGACTAACGAGAAAGTGCATTCTAACATTATACTATATTCGGTCCAGTCCTGTCGAAGTACAGCACCTTTAGCTGTGCATTCATAGTTGCTGGACTTCTCTAAAGCATAATATAGAAAAGTCCTCTTGCGCTACGGAAGGAGGGCCTGACTATAGCTAATCATACCATGCTGTCTTGAAGTCTCTCAGGCCAGTCAGCCTAGTCTTTCTAATATCGCCTGGTATTACTGCACTGTAATATTGCCACTGACTTTATTATATTAGATTGTTCTGTCAATAATTTCTGTGATTTAGCACAAGAGACAATGTGAAAGCGGCACTACTTAGTAGTACTAAGTTTATCTATATTTGTAAATTACGCTTCTGGAACACAGAAAACATCAGTCTTACCATGCATGAAGAGTGCGTGAGCCAGGAAAGGTGCAAGAATTAAAGATGGTTAGCCGTGCCACCTTGAAGTTCCCACAGTAGTTGCCCATAACATCATGAATTTTGACATCATCTGCCAGAGCCTAATATACTTTTTATTGTGATAACAATTATATGGACACTCCAAGCACATTTCCGGGATCACGATCGACATCTTCATGAAGTTCCAAATAGTCCAAGTACCATACAATCGCAGCTGCATGCCCTATGCTGGACATGCGAGGGAAAGCGTGCAATGGTGAGCTAAGCAGGAGGGTGGCTTGGGGTGCGATCTTGTACGCGTCCCAAATCGAACAGAGGCGGTCCGCTCTTTACGTCACGAAATAGGCGGTCTGTTCCATTGCCTTCGTCCGATAGCAGACGACACGGAGTGATTGACAGCAGATATTATGTCACAATTGACGTCATGGCGTTCGTCAGGGTTCAAATTGACCAATTGTGTGCGGCTCGGTGGAAGGACCGCCTCCGTTCTATTTTGGAACGCGTACAAGATCGCACCCCTGATCTTGCGTGCACAAGGGAGGAGGGCAGGGAGGATGCATGCCATCTTCTTGCGTGTGCAAGGACCTAAGCGGAGAGATATGTGCAGACTAAAAGAGGGGGAGGGGATGGGGGGCAGGTTAGTGCGCTTCACTCACTCCAGCCGTGGCTAAACCCAGCCACGCGCACATCCTATCTTGGGTGCAAAGGTAGGCAACCCAAGATAACCTTGTGCGCCTGGTTCACATTGAAGCGAGAGCTAGTATGCAGAACAATTCGTTTGCCATTGCTGCCACTCTATTACACGAGCGTTCTGACAGCAAGTGTCCCCACGTGTCCCCAGCATGCGACAGCAAGGTGATCGAGTGAGATGTGTTCATGTTTGCCTGTATGTCTGTGACACCACGCTAGTTAATTTAGTTAGGGGAATGTTTACAGCAGTTTACACGTCTGATAAAACTACTCACCTTACTTCTTATAGCTTCGCCTTTCAGAAAGACTGCAACTTTTTTAATGAACTAAGGTTATATACATTTTAAGAGAACAAAAGATTCAATCTAGTGAATTTTTAGAGCCACATCCACACAGAAAAGGCCAGAAGACGCAAAGATAGTTTGAAATCAGCGATGTGACACTGACCTACTAGCACTGTTGCTTATGCCTAACACTTACAAAATGGAACTTCAGCCTTCATTTTTCTGCAACTCCCATACAGTGCACTCCACTTATAACGATATCGAGAAAGACGAAAAATATGATCGTTATAACCGATGTTCGCTATATCTGGACTGCAGTTATTTAAAAAAAAAATTTTAAAAACGCAGAATATACCTTTGCAGCTCCGAACTCGAATTCGCTACTTGCTCTAAAGAATAGATGATGTAGAAAGCAGGCTGTGAAAAACACTATTTCTAGCGCCAATGACCGTGTCAAGGGTTAGGTGCGCCAAAATAGTCCGAAATCTGCACTTGCTTTTGCCGCAGCTTCAGCTTCACGACCGCGGTGTGCATGGTTTCCAGCTGCTGCGCGAACACTGGCGGCAATCCTTTAGCATGCATAAAATCAATTAAGGAGTCGATCGACAACAGTGCACTTCGCGTGGACATCGAGGTCAGGGTCAAGGAGCCACTGTCAATCTTGTCACTGTCGCTGCTGCCGTCGCCACCGTCGCACAACTTTGCCGTCTGTTGTGACAGCACATCTTCAACGATCGCCTCGTCGGTGACCTCATCGCAGAATGAGGCAGCACTGTCTGCAGTCAAAAACTCCTCCTTCGACGCACCACCTGTGTCACCAGTAGGAACGAGCTCCCAACGGTATTGTCAGCGGCTTCCACCATGTTGGTCTCAGTGGATTGGGGAAGTTCGTCCTTAGGCACAAAGCCCGCCTTTTTGAAGCAATTGGTGATGAACCACTGGTAAAGCGCCTCTTCAACATCGGCATACAAAGGGTCTCTAACCCTTTCCCACTGATCGGCATGGCCGCTGATAGCTCCTGCCTTCACAATAGCGGTGCTCCCGGTTTTCAAGATGGTTGATAACGTTAACTGGGCGAGCTCATACTTCTTCACAAGGGCGCTCACCTTGAAGCCGCATCGAGAGTCCTGCAAAATATCCATCTTCGTGTCAAGCGACACAGCTACAGTGTACTAGAATACTTTCTAGTACACTGTAACACAGCTTTGCGCTTTGTTGGCGCCATCTTCGAACTGGGTTGAATTGTTGGTTGCACGCTGCTTCGGTGGCGTCAGCCCGCCATCGCAAGAGAGAGAGTCGCTTTTTTTTCTTTCTCTCTTTCAGAGCGACTGTGGCCGACGCGCATGAAGCAGCTAGTGCTACCTTGTAGCGCACTGCGTCTACTCAGCTATTCTCCGGTGCACGGGTGGGGCGGGACGCGCTGTGCGGTAATGGCGGCAGATACGAACTTACGGAGGTAAACATCGCTTCGTCTTGACATTGTTCGTTTCAGGGAACTAAGCAACGCAAATGTTACGATTATTTGGCACGGAAAATGCCGTTCAGACGGCAAAATTTTGATCGTTATATCCGATATGCGGTGAATAACCTATCGTTATACATGGTTTTTTTCCCCATAGACCTAATGCATGAAATGACACTCTCATGTCGACCCATCGTTATAACCGATGTATCGGTATATGTGGTATCGTTATAAGTGGACTGCACTGTATTTAGTCGAACCTAACGCGCACTTTTTTACAATAAGATGGGTCCGAAAATTGCATTCGCTTTAGAATCGAGTATGACCCTAAATACGCATTACCATACCACCATTGGCATTCAAAAAATGGCCGCCTCGTACACGCTTCTAGCCTAGCTGCCGTAGCTTCCTCCATGTGCATACCTCCATGTTGTACGTGTAACCAGGCGCTGGTGTAACCTAGTCTGCTGCCTGTCTTTCTGTTTTCTGAGTTTATTCAATCAGTATGGAAGCGCTGACTGCGAAGACACGCCGAGTCCACCATGATGCCGCATAAGGAAAGTTATCATGTACGCGGAGACGGACAGAAATCAGGCCGCATCACGGGCGTTCGAAGTTCCCGAAACTTGTGTGCAGGACTGATGCAAACAGAAGGAGAATATTTTCACCAGCAAAGCAACAAGGAAGGGTTTCAGTGGACTGAAGCAGGGCCACTTCACCGAAATAGAAGAGCTGCTTGCGGAATATGTGCAAGAGCAGCGAGCGGCATGTGACGATCAATCTGCTCAAACTACGAGTGATGCAGTTAAGACTAGAGAAAGGGCTAATGTAGAGTGACTTCAAAGCCAGCAGGTGCTGGCTATCAAATTTTATGAAAAGAAAAAATGCTTTTCTCTTCGAAGGCGCACAGGGATATGCTAAAATTGCCCGAAGGATATGAAAAGAAATTGCACAGTTTTCAGTAGTACGTTTTGAAGTTGCGCAATAGAAACTGCTACCACTTCGGACAGATTGGAAATGCCAATCAGACGCCGCTCTACTTTGACCTGCCTGCCATCACAACCGTTGAAAAGAAGGGGGCAAAGTAAGTGCATATTTTGTCTTTCGGCCACGAAAAACTAGTCACCGCAATGTTTTGTTGCACTGTGGATGGGCACAAGCTGCCCCGTACCTTATCTTCAGACGGAAGACGCTCCCAAAAGGAATCGTGTTTCCGAGTGGCGTGATTGTGCAAGCAAATGAAAAAGGTTGGATGACCATGGACTTGGTCACTTACTGGATTGATAACGTTTGGCGGAAGAGACCCGGCGGCAGTCTGGGTCTGTGTAGGATGCTTGTGCTCGACGCGTTCAGGTGCCATCTTGACACGCGCATCGAGGACAAGCTGGCTGCATGCAACACTGACCTTTTTGTGAACCCGGCGGCATGACATTGCAGCTCCAGCCGCTCAATGTTTGTTTGAACAAGCCAGTGAAAGATAGAATTTGGGCACTCTACACCAAATCGCTTGTCAGTGGCTGCCACGAATTCACGCCCGCCAATAAAATGAACCGTGCCTCGCTGCAGGACTTTGCTGGATGGGTGAAAGACGCATGGTGCACGATCCTGTCTGGTCATGGTCAACAAGGCCATTAAAAAGTGTGGGATTTCGAATTCCATGGACGGCACTGAGGATGAAATGGTTTGGTCTGTTGATAGTGATAAGGAGTTGTCTGATAGCGACACTGAGTGATATCTATTGACCCACGCGACTCATACCGGCGCAGTGAAAATCTTGGGGGGAAGGTACGCTGCTTCCATTTGTGCTTTTATTCATCGCAACTTTAGTGTATTGAGAACAAATCTGCTTTTTCCAAATGAGAGAAAATAGTATTTCTATATAAAAGCACGAGATGTGCGATATTAAACTCTGCTTTTTTTTTGGTCAGGGAAAACGGTCCGCTTTACAATCGAGGTTCTTTTTTTTTTCTTTGTCACGGAGAATGGGTGTGCATTAGAAGTGAGTAAATACGGTAGTAAAAAAGAAACCTTTTTTTCTCAAATAAATAAAGACATCAAGGGGAAAATTTGTCACCCACCCGAGTGCAACACGAAGTTACAAAGGAAATTCAATATCGGTTTCTCAGAAAGCAAGCTTCACAGTTGAAGAAAAATTTATGGTACTGTTTGGTGATCAAACTCGAGATCAATAGCCACCTAGGCAGTTGCTCTACCATCTCAGCTAACCAGGAGGCTAGCAGGGTGATAGGGTGATAGGAGGCAGGGTGATATGCAAATCACCTTCAGGCAGATGACATTCTTTCCTCTCATGTTTACATTTATTTGGTGAAAAAGGGTCTGTTTACTATCAAAAGAAATGAACAAACTTTCAACTTTATTTATATTTTGTATTTTAAACTGCAGCTATGGCTTCCCTTTAATGAAACTTCCTCTACCTTGCACAGTTCTGCAGAACTCACTTATTATAAATGAAAGCAATGTTGAAAAAATGTACACACACTTCACAATCTTGAGATTCAATTGTGAAGGGCAAGAGAACTTTATAAAAAGACAGAATCAGCATTAAGCTAGAAGATTGATATGCTCCCAAAAAAGGCCACTGCATCAATGACTAAGCATGAGGATACATGCTGTGCGTGAAGAATAAGGATGCATTCCATTTATTGGCAAAACATTGGTCCCGCACCCGTGAGTAATTGATTTCTAGTACTCTGATTCTGGGTAAGGTTGGAGACATACATGCGCAGGAATTAATGTAACTATTTCATTAAAAAATAAAATGAGAAGGCTTGTATCTGTAAGATGTCTCACATTTGCACAGCAGTGAGCAAAAGTTTACAGAAAGACTGCTGGTATACTATTTGGCTGTATTGCTCGATTGCATGAATGTGGATTTTCTTTTCACTTACGAGCAATGTGGTTCTATGCACCTATGTCACTTTAATTATGCATGCTGTCTATTCTGAATAAACATTAGTTGAAAGTTAGTATTGGTACCGCGTCCACCTTTCCTTCATTGTTGCCTTAAAGTGTGAGCATGTTAAAGCCTGCACATGGCAAGCAGCATACCAGGGATGTGTCAAGAAGCCTTAGCAGAGATCTGCAGAGCAGCACTATATTGCAGCTGCCATCAAACAAGTGGTATGCAGCAGCCATCCACTGTATGATGTCTCTCTGTAAAAGATAAGAACAGGCGGTAAAGCAAATAGTTATGTAGTTTTACGTGATAAAAGCAGAATCTGGTTAGGAGGCACGCTATAGTGGGGGGACTTCAGTATAATTTTAACTGGAGTTCTTTAACAAACTGCATATCTATGTACACAAGAATTTTGGCCCCTTTGAATTTCATTTCAGCAAGCCACTTCTTCTAATTAAGGCAAGCTTTTCATAAGACAGATTTTCGTAGTTACTTCCAATTCTCTAGAACAGGAAGCTAGTGCAGTCTACAAATCTATTAACTGATGCATTGTTTTGTCCCTTTGGGCGAGACAAAGCTACATTGTAACATGTCTTGCAGTTGTCTAATGCTGTATAATCAGCATGTTACCCTCTCTATTTGGAAAGTGAACCTCTATGCATCTTGTTCATGGCCATAAAGAGTACATTAGTACCTTATTTAGCCTAGTAATTATTTACTAATTGATTTTCTAAACTACCCACAACTGACAGTTGGCTTAATACCAAGACAGTACTACAGTAAATTTCTGTTAATTCGATCCCAAACGAAGGTCTCGGCCAGTACTCACGCATTTCTATGGGCATAAATTTTCATAATTTCGATCCTAAAATTGGCCTTCACCAGATCCTTTGAACTTGACCAGTCAGCATGCACGCACATGACCCCTAAGTTTCCCCAACAGCGACCCCTTTTTGACAGCATCGGCCGTGGCATAGCATAAGTGACATTAAATGCATTGAAAATATGTCATCTCCCGTCAAAAACGCATATGTTCAGTCTGCCATAGGAAGATTTTCAAGCCATAACGGTCGCTCACAATGTCTCATTACGGTATTTACCCACTTTTAATGAGTGCCTTTCTTTTCCTCCATAAAAATGAAACCTAAAACTGCATTCGCAGCGTTTGTACGCTTCGCCGCATAACAAGGCTGTATTACAGCGAAGGTGGCTGAAAAACCATGCATCGAAGCTGACTTTAATAAACCGGCTGCCGCAGTGCAGCACATATTAGACTCTTGCTCATTTTTGTTGATAAAGATCCATTCGGCATTATATTTCTGCTTTGCATAGGAGCTTTAATGTTATTTCATGTTAGTTTTCTATTTTGGACACATAGAAAGTGGGCACCCACTTGGTTCAGGGGCGTGTTAGAATCGGGCAAATACTGCCAAGTGAATCAGTGGTGGGTTATGATGTTTATTTAAGCATCTTGTTTAATTCAAACAGACGGACAATTGGATCAATTTTGTCGGTCCCGTCAGGGTCGAACTAATGGAAGTTGACTGTATGGACTTTGAATTAGATTTGCCGTGCTTAAATCAGCCTTTTGAGGCAAATAACTGAGCTTATAAAAAATTTTATGTTGGGCTTTGTTAGGTCAAAGAATGTGTAAGAAGTCAGCGCATGTTTTCAGCACCACTGCTAACTGCAGCTACTGTTCGCCAGCTTGGCTCTTGTAACGATTTGATTCCTCTGTTACCACTGTTAAATAGCCAAACAAAAGACTCCCCTGAAGTGGTATGAAGGAGGGTGGCGATATGGTCCTCTTGGTGGGTAATTATGGAAAGGTATAGGTGTCTGTATAGTGCAACAAAACAAGGTCACAAGAAGAAACGAAGACAAGTGCTAACTATCAACAATTAAAATTTAGTTAAACAACCACGTACACACCGATATCAACCATGAAGATATAAACAATCTAAAACTGGTACACCAGGAAAACACAAGAAAATGTAAATGACATTTTGCAAATGCAAACAGCTTTCATGCCAAGCGCAAATAATCTAACGCTCTCGCGGACGATGATAGCGACAGTTTGCTGATGCATTGGTCAACGGCCAAAAGGATTTTCTCTGTTTCTATTATTGATCTTACATACTCGCGCTTCCCTATATATAATAGTGGTATGTTCCAGAAGTGGTCATAGTTAGTGCTTGTCAATCTTCGTTTCTTCTTGTTTCCTTGTTTTGTTGCGCTATCCAGATACCTTTCCATGGTGGTATGGAGGCACACTGAAATGGCCTTTAGTATCCACTACCTCACAAGCACCATTTAGTGCCACCTTTTACTATGATCATGCTGCTTGCAATGTCAAATACAGAACCTAACTTTGCAGTACTGGCAATATACATCCAAGGAAGATTCTTGCACTGTAGCTCTTTATCCCTACTGTCAGTACCTGGGGCAACTATTACAACCTCTACCCAGACATCGAGATCAACATCACAAATTGTATAAGGCAACTAGCTTTGTTGCACAGCTTACAGACATGTAAAGAGCTGAAAAAGCTGAAACTACAGTCACTGCAACAGAGACAAGATGAACAATGCCAACCTTGACAGCAGGAGATATCGAATCACTGCATAGTGCCCCAGAAAAATTGAAGACGACGGCCTTGGTGACATTCTTGGCTGGCACCATGCAGTGAAGCAGGGACTTTGACATGGGAGATCCTGAAATCCACACCTCAGTTGAGACTACAGGACGACACACCCACAGCAAAGATGGTTCAACTGCCCACTTTTTTGCTTTACTCCCATCTTCATGGACTACTTTTAGCTCATTGATAGAGTTCAATGTCCTAAGGCAACACAGTGGTTATGAAAGACACCCGAGTGAAGAATTCAACTACCCCAGATTCCGAAATATTACATCAAAAGCTTACACGAGTTTCAACAAGCAGGGACAAAACTCACGAATGTGGTCAGCATCAGGAATACCACAGTCAACGAGGCACCAAGAGCCCATTAACTCATCCCATCAAGCACAAATCAAACTACCATGCTAAACTATCATACTGCAATACTTGCAGCATAGTACATGAGAAAAATGGCCTAGCATTACCTAAATGGCTCAAGAATTATAGCAGCTTTTCAAGCAATATACACTGCATTACAGATATACCGCAGTTTGTGGAGAGAAAAACCATCACAGCAAGTGCACTTTCATCAGAGAAATGCGCTGCAGCAGAGACGCAATATGGTTTTGCTACCACTGATGAATAAAGTTCAGACTGACAATGCCACGTGGTCTATTGAATGATGCAAACCAATGAGACCTTGTTGTGTGGTAAACAGTGATAGGTGTGACAGCGGTTGTCGCGCTGGCTAGGCACCCAAATGAGATGACCAGATAAACCACGGAAGCAGCAGAAACAAGTCTCAGAGATAATTACTTTCACAATGGCAAGTTGATTGCCTATGGTATGCATCATGTAGGTTGTTTCAACCAAATACACATTACAATTGTTTTTGTTTTCCAGTTTTGGTGGTTACTGTTCATTTGCTGTGTCACCAGATGTTGCATCACTGCCATGTTGTGAATAGACATGCACGATCAGCTGGAAAAAGAGACAAGAAGCCTCCAAGAAAGACCATTACATCATCAATGGTCAGTGTAAATAATATAATAAATACATAAGCATAATTAAGAAAAACTAATATTTTATTGCGATTTTTGTAGTTCTGCTCGCCTTAGCTCAGCATTGGACAAGGAGCTGCTAAGAAAGGCCACTATTAGACAAAATGTTGAAGTATACCACAATACACCACAAAGCAACAAAAAAATTTGTGCTACAACTTTCATATTCCTCCTCAGCATAGCAGAACCTCAAATGTCACTTATGAGGCAATTCACAACAAACCACAATTTTGTACTCCTCAAAGCAAAGACAAGTGAGCATATGTAGAAACAACCCCGCATTGTTGAGTGGCTATACTAAGGCACAATGTTAGACTCATATTCAGACAGATAGTCACATTGCCAGCAAAGCATATGGTCATGAAGTCATGTGTCCTTTCCTTTTTTTCGAGAGAAAAGAGAAAACTTACTTGTGGTGGGTGCAGTGACGACTGTACTCATCTGCAGCATGTGATCTGCTGAGAGACCAGTATCCAAGGCAAATGCTCGCAGCATGCGAACATGTTCCATTGCTTGCTCCGAATTCACAAGGTGCTCATTTCCTACATTGTTAGATGACATCATTTGTTGAATAGAATGAGCTCAGCTGCTTACATCTTGCATCAGAAGTCAAGTCATCACAGAACTTAAACCAATATTTGAAAATGATACACTTTTATTGTGGATTCAAGCATACCTTTCTTCAAGACAAGAAAATGTAAACATAGGGGGAACATATCCACGTTCAAAACCAGTGCTATCTGAAGTTCCACAATGATAAGTGCTTGGACCCTTACTTAATTTTTAACAATGATACTGTGCAGGAGGTGCCAATTAAAATAAAATTATTTGTCGATGACTGCATTCTACAACAACAAATCCGTAGTCCTGACGACCACAAAATTTCAATATCTTCATTATCTACAGTACAATCATTGTGCAGCCCACAGGAAACAAAAATAAATGTGAAAAAGACTGTTGTAATGACCTCGACCTGGAAATTATACCCTTTAAACTATCAATATTCAACTGATGGGCAAATTTTAGACTTGGTGACAAGCTACAAATACTTGGGTGTACTTATTAACTCAGACTTAAAATGAAACGAGCATGTATCATACATAGGAAAGAAAGCCATGTGAAAACTCAATGACTTGAGGCAATGCTTGTGGAATTCACCCCGCCAAATTAAGCTGCTGGCACACAGACTTTTGTCGGCATGACTCTTGATTATGGATCGGTCTGGGACACCCACAGTGATTTTAACATAAAGAGCGCAGAGAAAATGAACAGAAAGGTGGTAAGATTTGTATTCAACTCCTTTTGTCGGCGTGCTTCACTGACTGCGATGCTGGAAATAGCAGAATTAGATTCCCTACAGAAAAGGTGCAGACTTGTACACGTTAGAGTAGAAAAGTCCCCGATTACAATTACAATGACTTTAAGAAAAATCTAATTGATTACAGTCATCAATTTTTGCTCCACAAATGTAATCGAGCAATTACTAAACAGTAACGCATCACTTTCCTCCTTTATTTTTCTTAACGTGACAAAAATAGAGCAAATAGAACAAGCTGGCCTGGCTCTTCAAGTGTATCCTCAGCAGTCCTTCACACATTATCTTCATTAAGAATTGCTCTTCACAATTTTTTTCCGTAATCTTCCCTCATTTTCTTGTGAAGACATCTGCCGTCACACTGAAAACTCGCTCGATATATGCACAGCAGAGAAGGTTTGTGTTCTAACACTTTCTGACACACCTTGCTTGCAAAATTGTGGTTATGCAGAGCTAGGATACTCGGGTCTGGGTCCTCTATGAAGCGCAGCACTTCATTGTCGCTGGCACTAGGAGAAGGTGCTCCCGATAGGTCCAGTGAAAAACTAAAACATTTTCCATAGGTGATTTCCTGGCATCAACAACTGAATTGGCCGTCGCTATGGAGTAAGACAAATGTGGTTTCAATTTGTCAGCCATCATCAGGTGGACCTCCTCCCAGCACCTTCCACTCGTGTTAGCCATTTAGAATAAACACGACCAATACTAATGGAAGCGAGCAAACATTCACCTTACTTGAAAAGGTGACCAAGTCTGTAATGTAATTTAATATAAATCTACATAATATTCAGCCTTAAAATATTGCTCTTACAATCACAAAAGAAGATGCATATGAGTCGTATATATCAAACAGACAGTAACATATATGTTCAATGACAAAGAACTTCCATCTATATCAAAGAATTCATAAATGGCACTAAGCAAAGAAGATTGGAGCACCAGCTCTCACTGCCTATGCAGGTTGCTTAAAACCACTTCCAGAAGAAAGGTTATAAACAGCGATAAGGTGCCTCAGAAAGGCTGGCCCTTATCGCTGTTTATAACCTTTATACCACAGTGTGCTATTCCATCTATCAGCCCCATTATTGATTTTGGATTTCCAGAAGAGAGATATCAGAGAAAAGTTCAAAGGCCAGAGTTCGATGAGAGGTGTGCAAATCTGCAAGCCTGCTATGTTCAGGCGATCGAGACACAACCACAGGACACTTATTGTGGGAAGGAAGTAACTTTTTTTTTTTAATGATGGGGTTTTACGTGCCAAAACCACGTTCTGATTATGAGGCACGCCGTAGTGGAGGACTCCGGAAATTTCGACCACCTAGGGTTCTTTAATGTGCACCTAAATCTAAGTACACGGGTGTTTTCACATTTCGCCCCCATCGAAATACGGCCGCCGTGGCCGGGATTCGATCCCGTGACCTCGTGCTCAGCAACCTAACACCATAGCCACTGAGCAACCACATCGGGTAGGAAATAACCTCTGTAAATGTTTTCATCCCTTTGGACAGCGTCGTTTTTGATAAATTTAAGTGCTCCAAACAAGCATTGCTTCTTATAGCTTGTTTAGTCAAAAACGTAACTGGTTACATGTAATTGCTTACTGAAAAAGTAATTGATACAATGAGCAGTGCCAAATCAGCAAAGCAATCATTAAATTTAAGAAACATTTGTGAAAATGTAATTCATTACAAGTAATCAATTACATGTAATTTGCTATGTACAAGTATGAAATGGCAATAATAAAGGCAACCTAAAGTACATGTGTCTACTTCAGCATGAAAAGCTGGGCATACATAAGAACACAAACACTAAGCCTCTCACTAGGTTCAGCGGTGCTTAAGAGCTTAAACAGTACCACTGTATAACTGAAGCATTTAGAATTTCATTCTTTCCACAAACCATTGGGAATGGAATATGCTGCCTGGCATGGCAGTTGCCTGCGACACTATAGATTTATTTTTAAATGGTAAAAAAGGAACAAATGTGTGGGGTAAATTGGCTGCCCTCCTTCCTTTGCTTTTCAACTTGTCCTTCTATGTGATCTCACACATGTGCTTTCTTGTGCTTCTGGAAATTTTTCATCGTTTTACACATGCCCATTTCACTGAGGGAATCTAACGAGGTATTCCATTACACCTGTTGACACATGTATACATATATTTTTTTCTGGTGTTTCTGCTTTTCTCTTCCTTCATTTTTGCAAACTGAGCCCCAAGAACAGCTCACTGATAGCACTAAATGCTATCTTTTTGCAAACATCATCACTTTCATGCCTTGTATACAGTGAAATGTTATGTTATTTTCTCAACATGTAACCACACCTGACTAGAGGCTGACAGTACACTTGAAATAAAACCAATGAATGTGTCATTGCAAGCACATTTTCAATGAACGAGACGTGACAGAGAAAAAAATTGGCAGTGGCTTAGCTCGGCTATGACAGGATGTACGTAGCGAAAGCTAAGCCATAGCATGGTTAGCCTTGGTTAATCTTGATTACAAGTCCAGGTTAGTCTGGTTGTCTAGCTATGTTGCAGCGTTTAGCCAGTCGTTCGGCGCACTGTTCGTCTGTTTCCTGGGCGATTCGTTTCCTCAACATCTCGTTCCGATGTCGATTAAAGGCCTCCTCCTGCTTATCAGATTTGTCGCTGTCCATACTGCTGCCTCAACTGTGGTTGCGGCGCACGCGAGCTCTTCTTTTCAATCCTCCGACATGTTATCAGGCATGCGACGCAGCTGGCCAAACAAGCGGAGGCGAACGCAACGACAAGGAACGCGGTGTGACGTCATGTGCCTCCTCGGAGCACGGCCACGGTGAAATCCCAAGTTCGCGGGCGGAAAAGCTTTCGCTTTAAAATTGAAGTTGATTACACATGTGAAATATCAATGAGCACGTCCCCGGTGTACAGTGACAGTAAACAAAGAGCGCAACCGTGTGCTATTACTATGCTACGAGGGCGCGCTAGCCTCTCATTAGAGTGCTCTGCCTGTACCGAGCAGCACGCGTTCCCGTGTGTACTGTCATACGCTCCCCACTCCTCGGTCATCCAAAGAAAAACAGCTGGTGCCAGGGCGCCGACAGCCACTTCAGCGCAACCGTTCTGGCGGACGCCGCGTGCGGAGAAGAGGTGTCATTTGCAAGAAGTACCGGAACTAGGACAAATGACGAACATCTATGCGAATAAAAGCACCTGTGAAGGTGTAAAGGAACACATGTCCACTATGCGCGGAACAGCATGCAGTGTTTTCAACGACGTGAAACGCAGGGACACCGCAGCGACTACTCGCTGCGTCTCATGGCTCCGTGTTTCACTCTGTACAAAGCACTGTTCTAGGTTTCAACGTTACAGTCACTCACCGGACGCGACACAACGCACAGCACTCTCAGCGTGCCCTGCCATTGCACGAGACTGTGCGACAAGTTCAAATAGAACCAACAAACCACTAGCAGAGAACACCTATTGCACGATCGCGCTCATGAAGCACTATTTAAAACGTGCGATTGATGGCGATGATGATGAGGAATCGCATTGCTTACAAACATCAGAAACGTAGGGAATGTTATGGTACAGATGGTTTGCAAAAGAGAAATACAAAAATTATTCATCTATTTTCTAAATATCAAGCATTCACCAATGGCAGGAACACAGTGTTGGCTTAAACTAAATTAGTAGGCAGTCCACGTTCGGTTTGAGAAGCGCGAATTTTAAACTTTTTTTACCTCTTTACACAGAGCACGCCCATGATATTGTTGCGTTGAAAAAACTTGGCTGTCAGCACAAAAAAAATTTCACGTTATATATTACCGTACGTTTCATTTAGACCATCCCTCTTGCACTGACAGCTTAGCTATGTTTATTTATTCACAAATTGCGCGCCGAGCTAAAATTGCATACCAGCAGCTTATGACTCCAGAAAGTGAAGTTCTAACTATAGACACTTCTATTCCAGGCGGCATCCCACTGACATTAGTTAATGTTTATTAATGTCTAAATAATATATATGTATATATATATATATACATATATATATATATATATATATATATATATATATATATATATATATATATATATATATATATATATATATATATACACACACACACACAGGACAATGCTTATTACATTTTTTGAAGAAAACGAGGCAGCCAATTAAAAGTTATTTCTAAAGGTATGGGTAGCTTATGACTAGAGAAGTAATTGTTACTGTATATTCACCTGGCTTCAATATACTCTGCGTGCATTTTTAACTCTGCAAAAAAGCTGTAGACTTTAGTGGCCCCTTAGGCAGAGTATTTTATCAACGGCATGTGAAATGCACGTGAATGATATGCGTCTCAGTATCGCTTCTTTTCCACTAAGAAAAGCTAACGACTCATTCAAAAAACACTTCTAATAATTTGCAACATTTATTAGAAATGGAAACATCGTCACTTGCAAGCAGAGGTCATAAATATATAGAGTTTCCAAATTAACTATCGTGCACCAAAATAAAAAAAATAATGCGTTACTCGAAGAAAACGTAGTGCATTTTGTTTCCAGCACAGTAGAGTAGCTGCCAGTAATTTTTTAGTTACTGAGATTTACTTAGGTAATTGTATTGATCTAACTCGAGGCGTACTGTCATAATTATCAAAGTGTCAATGAGACATTTGCAGGCACAGCCAAGGTACACCTAACTGCGGTATATTCAGCGACGTAATAATTGCGCACTATGTTTTTTTTTTTTTGGACTGATAAATAAACGCTGCGAAACATGGCGAATACGTGGCCGCGCTCCCACCCGCATCATAAGGCAGGGCCCTCGAACAGGCTCCTTCTGAGTTAGCCGGAACGAAATGAAGGCAATAAATAAAAAATATCACCGCCCAAGCACTCTGTAAAGATGGTTAACCAGAGAAGCTGAAACGTGCGGTCCCGTTGTTTATCACTGGGTTAATCCCGACGGTTCATTAAACGACGGCTTGGAAGGCTGCCGGATCCTCGGTACGCAGCTGCTTCTTGCGCTCGGCTGCACGAGCCTGTTCTCGTGCTCGGGCTGCAGCATCAAGACAGCGTAGACGAGCTTGTTCCCGGTTCTGCTCACGGCGTTGCTGATCGAAAGCTGCCTGCTCCTCAGGAGTACGTATGACGAGTGGCCTACACATTTCGGAGCTCGAGAGCGAGCGCTCGGCTGCGACGGCGAACAACGATGGCGCAGCCAATCGCACGCCTCTCTTTCGCGTTATTTTTTTTTGCATTCGCATGGAGTTGCGTCGGAGGAGTTTTCGGCGTATAGACGACAGACGCACGGACGGATGGACGAATCGGCTACCACATGCAGCTTCGCTGTAAAAGATGGTGATAGAACTAGTAGTGCCTTATGAGCCGTGCCTCGGCCGAAGTAACATGTCACGTTTGGTGTTAGTTGGAAACAAGCTGTCATAACTGTTGTCTTAGCGTAGATAAAGTGCACGGATGGTTCTTTTTTTTTGCCACAAAAACGAATTGACAATGTCCGAGAGAATGTTTAAAGGTACGTTTTGTTTCATCAGCGTCGCCAAGTCTTCTCTCTAATGAGCTGAAGGAAAAATGATCCTTACCTTGGGAGGTGCAAATGACAAGAGGAAGGCTGCAAATATGTATCAGTCATGGGGGTGTGGCGGTAAACCAAAGGCTCCGACTATAATCAGAAATGATGAAAACCTGAGACAAACCGGCAGCTTCAAGAAACAGCGGCGTAGGGCTCCATCTTTGAATCCTATAGCCTATACGCACGTGTGTTCTAGCATTTATGGCCCCAAACACTCATGCTAGCATTCGGGGACATCGCCGCCCAGTTACCAATTTTCGAGTAATCAGTTTGGGAGATTCTTAACGACAGCCTTTCATCCGTACCACCTTAACCAGCACCAATGCTTGGAAGATACCTGTAGAATCGTCTAGATTTCTCGAATTGGGTCCTCACAGAAGCCGATGAGTCAACGGACTTTTTGAGCAACATCCTGTGCACAAGTGAAGCCAATTTTCACAGAAACGGCCAGGTAAATTTCCAGAATGCACACTATTGGAGTGACTCCAATCTACACTCGGCGAAGCGCACTCGGCACCAGTATACCAATGGTCGTTCAATGTGGGATGCGGAATTTACGCCCGTGCTATAATCGGTCCCATCTTCTTCGATCACATACCGACTGGACAGCGTTACGTGGACAAAACCTTTGAAGGAGTAGTGGATGAGTTTTTTAGCGAAGTCCCACTGTCACGTCTTCCACTTCTGTGGTATCAGCAAGATGGAGCACCAGCACACAGCAGCAGCCGAGCACGAAACGGGCTGAATGCCACTTTTCATGCACAATGGATTCTGTTGCGTTTCGCCTGCGACACGTGGTTTTGCCGGCGCGACTGCGGCGGGGCGGCAGACATTTTGGCCCGATCGTCGTCGCCGCAACACTCATCGCCAGGTGTTTCCAGGCGCGTCTGCGGCGATGCGACCGCCTAGGGATCTCGTTCCAGTCATTGTGCCCGAAACAGGCGATGCCAAAGCAGGGATCTCGTTCCAGTCATTGTGCCCGAAACAGGCGATGCCAAAGCAGGGACCATCTTCTCGTTACAGTCATTGTGTCCGACCGGCAGCGCCACGACGGGGTGCTACGAGATCGTGCGCAGCGCCACGACAGGGTGCTACGAGATCGTGCGCAGCGCCACGACAGTGTGCGTCACCATTAGCCCATTGTACATTCACGTGCTCGTCTTTTGAGGGGTTCCTTCTTGCCCTCAACTGCGAGAGTATAAAAACAGCTGCCCCCGGACGCCAAAAGGGAGGGCTCCGATTTCTTCTGTTGAGTGAAGTGCTCTCCCGTCTCTCTACTTCGGTCAAACCTGACCACCAACTCTTTGCGATGTTAAAATAAACAAGTTGTTTCGTTGTTACCAGTCGACTCATGCTTTGCCGGGACCTTCGGATGCTTGCAGTTGTGCCCCGGGCCGCCAGGCCAACGCTACCCTTGGGGCTTGCGACCCAGGTACAACCACGGGCGTCAGCGCCGAGTTCCCAACAGATCGTACCAGCGGTCCGGATCCAAACATCTGGTTGCCAGCGGTGAGATCGCCTACAACTTCAAACAACTGTCTGCCAGCGGCGAGATCGCGACAACGGAGGCCAGCAGCGAAGAGATGCAGTTGACTGTATGCTGAGCAGCTCAACGACGATCCGGGAGCAGTGCAACGAGCCCTGTGTGACGACTGGTTGCCTGCAGCGGAACGACTGCGTGGAATTCCTGCCTGCGAGGTTTGGTGAGTGCGGGACTTTCTTCTTCTGAGCTTTGCCAGGCTTTTGTTAGTGTCAGAAACAGAGCTGGTAATTGTGGTTGTCGTTGCTGCCGGGTTAGTTTGCGGCAAGACAATAGTAAGCAGTAGAGAAAGCAGCATTCAGAGCAGCCATGGATTTGAAGTCGTTGCGCAAACCGAAATTGTTGGAGCTTGCAAGAGAGTTGGGTCTGGATGTCTCAGACAAACTAAGAAAACCTGAACTGCTAAAGGCTATTCTTGAGTTAGAGGCTGAGGATGACGAGCTGTCGGAATGCCTTGAGACTATTGAGGAGAGGTCAAAAAGACAGGAGCGCGAACTTAAAGAGCAAAAAGAAAAAGAAGAGCGTGAACGTAAAGAACAGAAAGAAAAAGAAGAGCGTGAACTTAAAGAACAGAAAGAAAAAGAAGAGCGTGAACTTAAAGAACAGAAAGAGCGAGAGCAACAAGAGCGTGACCGTCAACACGCTTTGGAAATGAAGCGTCTCGAGGTAGAGATGGAACGCGCTCGTAATGGAAGTCAGGCACACGGTGCAGGAGAACGCGTATTGTTCAAAATGACTGACCTGATGCAGCCGTTTAAGCTTGGAGAGGACATTGGTTTGTTCCTGGTTAACTTTGAGCGAACGTGCGAGAAGCAGGGGTTCTCTCGGGAAACGTGGCCACAGCGCTTGCTCACTTTGTTACCCGGCGAGGCGGCCGACGTAGTCGCTCGCTTGGATAGAGAGGAAGCAGAGGATTTCGACAAAGTAAAATCGAGTCTGCTAAAAAAGTACCGGCTGTCTGCGGAGGCGTTCCGTCGGAAGTTTCGGGAAAATGAGAAAGGCAGAAGTGAGTCATATACAGAGTTTGCGTATAGGCTTATGTCGAACATGCAGGAGTGGCTCAAAGAAGAGAAAGCGTTTGGTGACCACGATAAAGTTCTGCAGTGTTTCGGGCTAGAACAGTTTTATAGTCGGTTACCGGAGAACGTGCGATACTGGGTCTTGGATAGGCCAGACGTTTGTACGGTGGCTAAAGCCGCTGAGCTAGCCGAGGAGTTTGTGACGCGTCGAGCTCGCGGAGCTAAGGACGGTCAAAAGGGTGAATTTGGCTCCAAGTCTGAGAGGCCAAGGTTCACGCCCATGAGATTTAAGGGGGACACGCGTAGTGAGGATGCGAGTGAAAGCAATCCGACCAAACGTAAAGAGACGGCAGCCGAAGCCGAACGCAGAAAGCGGTTCGAGATGAGGCGAGCGGGCGTTTGTTATACGTGCCAGAAGCCGGGTCACTTTTCGGCGCAGTGTCCGGAAACAACACCAAAAGTTGTGTTTTTTTCAATAGGCAGCACGGACGAGAACATGAAGCTTCTCGAGCCTTACATGCGAGACCTCCTCGTGAACGGGAAAGAGTGCCGAGTGCTTCGCGATTCCGCAGCTACGATGGATGTAGTTCACCCGTCTTACGTAGAACCCCATATGTTCACGGGCGAGTGCGCATGGATCAAGCAAGCCGTGGAAGCTCATAGCGTGTGTCTGCCGGTAGCAAAAGTGCTTATTGAAGGACCTTTCGGAGCGCTTGAGACGGAGGCCGCAGTGTCATCTATGCTGCCACCCCAGTACCCGTACCTATTTTCAAACAGGTCCGATCACCTCCTGCGCGAGAAGGGGCTTTTGTTTGGTGAAGCTAGTGTTCAGGCCTTAACCAGATCGAAGGTTCGGGAGCTCGCTGCAAAGGCGGTAGTTGCGGGGCCGACGTTATCAAACAACGAAAAAGGGTCAGAGGCGCAGCAAGCTGATATTCAGAGCACGCCCGAACTGAATAAAATTGAGTCTGTAGCGTTGAAGGCGCCAGATACTGGAGAGGAAAATCCCGATTCGGGAAAGTTAGAAGAGCTATCTACTGATTTGCTCATCGCGCCTACGTCAGACGGACTTGATAGGTTGCTAAGAGTCAGCCGGTCGGCTTTGATAGCCGAGCAAAAAAAGGATGGCAGCCTGGAAAACGTGCGCTGCAATGTCAAAGAAGGTATCGCAAGGAAAACTGCGCGTTTTGTGGAAAGAGGTGGAGTCCTGTACCGGAAGTATCTCGACCGCCGAGGAGTGGAGTTCGATCAGCTGGTCGTGCCTCAATGCTATCGTCAGGATCTGTTGCGCTTGTCACATGGGGGTTCGTGGTCCGGACACCTAGGAGTTAAGAAAACTAAGGACCGTCTCTTGCAAGAGTACTATTGGCCAGGGTGTTTTCGGGACGCAGACCATTTCGTGAGGACATGTGACACTTGTCAACGGGTGGGCAAACCAGGGGACAAATCGAGGGCGCCGTTGAAATTGGTACCTATCATTACGGAGCCTTTTAGACGGCTCGTTATTGATACTGTGGGACCTCTGCCGGTAACAGCCACGGGGTACAGACACATTTTGACTGTGATCTGCCCAGCGACAAAGTTCCCTGAAGCAGTGCCGCTTAAAGAACTCAGCTCAGTTGAGATAGTTAATGCACTACTGTCCATATTTGCGCGAGTTGGTTTTCCTGCGGAAATCCAATCAGATCAGGGAACAGTGTTTACTAGCGCTTTGACGACAACTTTTCTCGAAAGGTGTGGGGTAAAGCTGTTACACAGCTCAGTGTACCACCCACAGTCGAATTCCGTTGAGAAGCTCCACTCCGTCATGAAGCGCGTGTTGAGAGCCTTGTGTTTTGAACATCAAACTGACTGGGAGCTGTGTTTGCCTGGGGTGATGTTTGCTTTAAGGACCGCGCCGCATGCGGCTACGGGGTTTTCGCCAGCTGAACTGGTGTACGGTCGCTCGCTTCGATCTCCGCTTCGCATGCTTCGAGAATCATGGGAAGGTAGGGGCGACGACCCAGTCGTGGTGGAGTACGTACTTAAGCTCCTCGAACGCTTAAGAAGGGCACAGGAGTTGTCAGGTGAAGCAATGGCAAAGGCCCAGCAGAGGGCCAAGGTTTATTATGATCGGACAGCCAGGGCCCGTCGTTTTGAGGTTGGCGATGAGGTCATGATATTGCGCACATCGCTAAACAACAAACTAGACGTGCAGTGGGAGGGCCCAGCACGAATTGTTCAGAAACTGTCGGACGTTAACTACGTGGTAAGTCTGCCAGGAAAGCGGAAAGCACAGCAAGTTTACCACTGTAATCTGCTCAAACCTTATAGACAAAGGGAAGCAGTGGTGTGCATGATGGTAAACGTTCCTGAAGAGCTTCCGGTCGAGCTTCCAGGACTAGGCTCAGTGACGAACAGGGAAGACACCGGTCAAGTCATTAGTGACCTTATCAGTAAAGCACCGCTGTCACCTGAGCAGAAAACCGAACTACACCAGCTATTACAAGAGTTTCAAGGTCTGTTCTCTGAGAGGCCTGGTAGGACTTCTGTACTTACTCATGATATAGAACTTACCTCCACAGAGCCAGTACGATCCAAGGCGTATCGGGTGTCACCCCGCCAGAGCGATATTATGGAGGCTGAGGTAAAGAAAATGCTACAGCTCGGTGTTATTGAGGCAGGTGAGAGTGATTATACCTCCCCTTTGATTTTAGTTGAGGTACCGGGCAAGGAACCTCGTCCTTGCGTCGACTACCGCAGGCTTAATTCCATCACTAAGGATCAAATTTATCCGATCCCTAACATCGAGGAGCGCCTTGAGAAAGTTAGTAGCGCTCAGTTTATTTCCACCCTAGATCTTGTCAGGGGTTATTGGCAGGTTCCACTTACAGAAGAGGCTAGTAGGTATGCGGCGTTCATTTCACCAATGGGAACATTCCGTCCTAAAGTGTTGAGTTTTGGTTTGAAGAACGCGCCATACTGTTTTTCAAGCCTCATGGATAAAGTGTTGCGGGGACAGCAAGAATTCGCTTTACCGTATCTAGACGACGTAGCGATATTCTCCGCATCCTGGTCTGAGCATATGACACACTTGCGGGCAGTGCTAACCCGCCTGCGCGAAGCGGGCTTGACAGTCAAGGCTCCTAAGTGCCAGTTAGCACAGGCCGAGGTTGTCTACCTCGGTCACGTGATTGGTCAGGGTCGTCGCCGCCCCTCTGAAATAAAAGTGGCCGCTGTGCGAGACTTTCCGCAACCGCGCACCAAGACCGATATTCGGTCGTTCTTGGGTGTCGCCGGCTACTATCAGAGGTACATCCCTAGGTACTCTGATATCGCGGCTCCCCTGACGGATGCTCTAAGAAAGACAGAGCCTCAAACAGTCGTCTGGGACGAGACAAAGGAAAGAGCTTTTAGCGCCCTAAAGAGTGCCCTAACAAGCCAGCCTGTGCTACGATCGCCAGACTATACAAAAGAGTTCATTGTTCAGTGCGATGCTAGTGAGCGAGGCATGGGCGTTGTACTGTGCCAACGGGAAAATGAAGAAGTAGAACACCCCGTCCTGTATGCTAGTCGTAAGCTGACCAGTCGTGAGCAGGCGTATAGCGCCACCGAGAAAGAGTGTGCGTGTCTCGTGTGGGCCGTTCAGAAATTGTCATGCTATCTAGCCGGCTCGAGGTTTATCATTGAGACGGATCACTGCCCTCTCCAATGGCTGCAGACCATCTCTCCCAAAAATGGCCGCCTCCTGCGCTGGAGCCTCGCTTTACAACAATATTCCTTTGAGGTGCGTTACAAAAAGGGGAGTCTCAACGGTAACGCCGATGGCTTAAGTTGAAGCCCCTAACGTAGGAATCAGCCTCAAAATTGTTTGTTACTGATGTTTTCTTCCTGAGGCAGGATTTTTTTTTAACATATTGCTTTTGTTTAGTGTTTCAAAGTGATGATATGCTTTCTAGTGCAATTTTTCAATTTGTGGACGCGTTCTGAGTGATGCTAGACTACTGTAAGGAACTAGGCAGTGGTATAAAAAGGGGAAAGAGCCTGGCAGGGCTTAGTGAGGGTTGTGCCGTGCTTGCTGACTGAGCGGTTGAGTTTTCAGCGTAGTTCTAACGCTTGCCGGGAACGAGAACAAAAATGTGAACTCTCCCGAAGTCACTTTGCAGTGTCCCGTGCGAACCTGAACGAGAGAACGAGGCCTTCTCTGTGCGCTGCGCTCAAGAAACGTCAAGGGACGCCCGACTTCGGTTATGAGCATCATCGAGCGACATCCCTCCGGACAGCGGATGCAGTCCCCTGTCCATCGGGATCTCCTTCCCCCGGCGGGGCGGTCTGTTGCGTTTCGCCTGCGACACGTGGTTTTGCCGGCGCGACTGCGGCGGGGCGGCAGACATTTTGGCCCGATCGTCGTCGCCGCAACACTCATCGCCAGGTGTTTCCAGGCGCGTCTGCGGCGATGCGACCGCCTAGGGATCTCGTTCCAGTCATTGTGCCCGAAACAGGCGATGCCAAAGCAGGGATCTCGTTCCAGTCATTGTGCCCGAAACAGGCGATGCCAAAGCAGGGACCATCTTCTCGTTACAGTCATTGTGTCCGACCGGCAGCGCCACGACGGGGTGCTACGAGATCGTGCGCAGCGCCACGACAGGGTGCTACGAGATCGTGCGCAGCGCCACGACAGTGTGCGTCACCATTAGCCCATTGTACATTCACGTGCTCGTCTTTTGAGGGGTTCCTTCTTGCCCTCAACTGCGAGAGTATAAAAACAGCTGCCCCCGGACGCCAAAAGGGAGGGCTCCGATTTCTTCTGTTGAGTGAAGTGCTCTCCCGTCTCTCTACTTCGGTCAAACCTGACCACCAACTCTTTGCGATGTTAAAATAAACAAGTTGTTTCGTTGTTACCAGTCGACTCATGCTTTGCCGGGACCTTCGGATGCTTGCAGTTGTGCCCCGGGCCGCCAGGCCAACGCTACCCTTGGGGCTTGCGACCCAGGTACAACCACGGGCGTCAGCGCCGAGTTCCCAACAGATCGTACCAGCGGTGCGATCCCAAACAATTCGAAGGCACGGGCCTGTAAAGTGGCCGGCTAGGTCACCTGACCTCTCTCCACTCGTTTTCTTTCTTTGGGGTTAAGTGAACGATCGTGTTTACATGATCGAGACTGATGACAGATTAGCTCAAGGCAAGATAATGAATGTCTGTTGTAGAATTCGAGCGTCAGTCATCAAGAAAGCCACTGAACATGTGATAAAGCGGACTCAGTACTGCGTAGTTGCAGGAGACCTATTGGAACACGTTCTCTAGGCTGCAGCTGGTGTTCAACGGCGCTTACGAATTCATATATAATAAGGTCACAATGAAATCTGATGTATTTCTTTGTTTGTTTTAGTGCAGGCGCCCAGATTGCCAATTCGGCGCATTTAGAAGTGGTCATTTACCTTCTTGAACGCATCGGTTTTGCCTTTTCTCAACACGTGGGCCGCTTCGCGGTCTGTTTATTTCACTTTTAATTTATGCAGTGAACCTGTTATTGTAGCTAGTATACATTCTCATGAAAGCTAAAACCGTAACTTTAATTTGGCTTTTGTGCGAAGCAAGTTTCTGGCGCGAAATATAGCTATGCGTGCACTCTGTCGATAGGGTGCGAGCAAAGCCGGGATTTTGAAACATGCTATGCCTTTTACATTGCTTTCCGCGTTTCTTGCGTGCTCACAGCTGAAGAACGGAGCTTCGGCCTCGTTATTAAGGGGCTTTTGTTATCAATGTGGTCAGTCGGCTTTGAGAGACGAATAATAAGTGTGACGTAGAGAGGAAGGAATCTCTTGTGAAACTCAGCTATTATCATTTACCAATGACCTGTTCTTTAATGCTGACCCAGGTTTTGATACTGACTGCATTTTCCTGGATTTTGCCAAGGCATTTGACACGGTCCCACGTAATTTACTGATCCTTGAGCTCAGCAAACTTAATATTGATCCTAACGTCTTATGTTGGATTAGAGACTTCCCGACTAACAGAACACAATATGTAAGAGCTAATGATTACTCTTCTCCTTCCTTTGCTGTAACATCGGGAGTGCCGCAAGGATGGGTGCTGGGCCCATTGCTTTTCCTCGTCTATATTAACAATCTTCCTGATTGCATTACTTTTTCCTCTATTAAGCTCTTCGCTGACGACTGTGTACTTTACCATAAAATTACTAATCCATCTGATGCACGTAAATTGCAAAACGATCTGAATAATGTGGCACTCTGGTGCAGTAAATGGCTAATGCAGCTTAACATAACCAAATGTAAACCTATGCAAATTTACCGCTGTTCAAAATGCAGTAACACGCGCCTGTACCTTCTTAACAGTAATCAGCTAACGCCTGTTAACTCAACCAAGTATCTCATCCTTGATATCACAAATAACTTCTCATGGCACACCCACATTGAGTACGTCTGTAATAATGCTAACTGCATGCTTGGATACCTGCGTCGTAATTTTGCATCTGCGCCTTCATCCCTTAAAGTTCGATGGGGTTGAAACGCAAAAACGCCCATGTACGATCAAAGCTCGAATATGCATGCACCATATGGGATCCCGCTCAAACCACTCTAACTCTTGCCCTCTAATCAATCCAAAACCGTGCAACTAGATTAATTTTATCCATGCAATTACTCACGTCATTCCAGCGTTACAGCAATGAAAAATAGCCTAAAGCTACCCGATCTTTCATCCCGTAGAAAACGCGCTCGCCTTTCGCAATTTCATAAAATTTTCTACTTCAACCGTGTAGGAAAAGGGCAGCTTCTCACACAGTCGTTTTAGGTTTCATCTCGTTCAGATCATTGCTTTAAAGTAGGCGTGCCGTCATGTAAGACTAATCTTTACAGCGATTCTGTCATTCCTCGAACAAGTACGGAATGGAACCATCTTCCCACTGCCATCGCCGCCATCACGGATACTACTAACTTCAAGAACGCCATTCAACATGCCTTTGATTAAATCCAATGTTATTTGCACAAATTGTTTGTTATGTTTCCCCCACTCCTTTCTGCAGAGAACCTAGCTGCTAAAATGTGCCACCGGATGCTGCTCCTCGATGGCCATCATTGGTTCTTCAGGGCTCTCAATCGCCATGGCTGGCATCGGCTGGAGAGACTCGACACCCTGCCTCACCACTGGCAGAGGTTATTTCTTTGTGAGAGGTGAAAACTGGCCATGAGCTCCAATCTAATCCTGAGAGGCGGCGATCTCGAAGTTGCTCTGATCTGCGTGTAAGACGACTAGGACAGCGTACATCTTTATATGTCATACATGAAGCTGATACGCTGGGATAAATGCACTGAATACATGACAGAGGGCTTGGGGAAGACAATGTTAAGCAGATGAGAATTTTACTGTCGACGGTGATTCAAAGCCGTGTTCTCAAGTACCTCGCGCACCCGGCATGAAGTACTATTGCTGCCAACCCCGATGTAAAGCACGATATCACTTCCCCACTATATCTTGGTGTAATTTCCTATATCTAATTTTGCTACCAGCCACAGTTCCTGCCCGGATGGCACTCTACAGCACATCTTATTGGAATGTCAAACTCTACCTCGCCGCCAACTCCACAGGGACCAGTTCCAAAGCCCCACTCACAGCGCAACAATTCTCCAGCTCTTTCTCTATCACTGAAAATGTCTTATGCGAGCCACGGAACGATAGCACACGTTACACGCAACTCCGAATGGGTCCTCAATGTAATCTTTGATGACGTATGTATCGGCAGCAATGGTCGAAGGCATTTCTGAGGCACGTTAACGACGAGCTACACGTTTTTGGCTTAGCCCCACTTCCTTTTCATCTGCTGTCTTGGAGGCTTGGCGTTGTCTACGGGGCTGTCTGATTTATTCAACTTCCAGTCGCTGTTCACGCGAGCAGCATAGCGGACGCGTGCAGCTTCAGGGCAACATGGTTTTCTCTCATACCTGTTGCTCGCCGTAGTTGCGTTAGTGCCTAAGGCGTTGCGCAATTTAATCCGAGGGCGCGGGGTGGAATCTCGACCGCGGCGGCCTCATTTCGATGGGGTTGAAACGCAAAAACGCCTATGTACTGTGCATTGGGTGCACGTTCAAGAGCCCCAGGTGGTCAAAAATTAATCCGAAGTCCCTCACATACGGCATGCCTCATAATAAAAGGGTGGTTTTGGCACGTAAAACCCCAGACCTTAATTGTACCTCTTCGAGTGTGAGAATGCGTTCCGAATTCGAGGCCATTATGAGCATGTATCATGGCACGTACAACCTCAGACCAGGATACCATGGTGAACGCTGCTCCCCTGATTTCCGGCAAGCGCAGATGGCATCACCTATGGTTACGTTACACTGGGCGCACCGATTTGGCGTGGGTGCTCCGTAGAGTTTCTCACTATAACACCTAGAGGGAAATCTGGCGCCACCGTCTATGGGAGTTTCTTAAGGGGCGCCGTGCCGTCATGGGAATGAGGGTATATGTGTCTGCGAGGCTCGTGTTGGCTGGTGTTGTAAAAGGCTTCGTCTAGAACGTGGATTCATGAAATGTTCATGAATGTTCATGTTCATGTTCATGAATCTTCATGAAATGTTTCAATTCACGCATATTGCATCTTTACTCACCTACAGTGCATGACCAAGCGTAGAAAAGCAAGAACAGACGACAAACTGTTTCAAAGCGATCACCAATCTTGTCGTCTGTCCTCCAACTTTAGCGGCCCGCTGGTACTTTCTACGTTTCATATAATTGTACATGCAATAACAAGTTCTCATAGTTAAACAAAACATGTTTTTGTGCAATAATAAAGCTAAAACAGCTTCTTACGTGCAGTTTTAGTAGAAAGTTAATCACTGTGACAGACGGAACGGTGCTTGCCCGGTTCTCCGAGAACGATGCCAATTCGAAGACACAATACACCGGTATTCCCATGCATACCACAGCGCAGCAGCGCCAGATTTACCTCTAGGCAATACAGTGAGAAACTCTATGGGGTACTCGCAACGAATTGGCGCAGCTGCAATCTACCGCACGCCTTTTTTTTTTTTTACTATGCTAGATCGTCCATTCAAAGTGGGTGAAGTAAATAAGAACACTTCGCTTAAAAAAAAAGAAACTGACAATCAGACGGCCCTGCTGGTCCTGACGTCAGAACTTCGCCAGAAGGCCCTGACGAAGGAAGTGCCTATGTCTAAACATTGCTTCAGTGGCATTTCTTGTTCTACCACTGTTAGTCACTTCGAGTCTTCCCCTTCCTGCGAATATGTGTTTTGTTTGGATAGAGAACAAGCACCTTCAATTAAATGATAAATACGGCAAATAAGCTATTCAATCTAATCTTACACAACACGTATGGTATACGCTGAGCTTGCGACTACACTGTAAAATAATTTACACCCTTAAAAATTAATAAGGGAAGAAATCGGTCTATAACTGACGTTTACACTAAAAAAGCATGTAAAAGTGTGAGTTATAAACCTATTTACACTCTTATTCACTCTTAAGGGCATAAATATTTTACAGTGCTATAGTGGGGAACGTAATCCCCACTTTCAGTCGCTTCGTAATGCTTCTCCGACCCGTATACAAGTTAATTGCAACCACGCGGTGGGTACGGGAGAATAACGCGAAGCCACTGCATACACCAGAGACAATATTTTTTGTTTGGACAACATGAACAGACACTATAATTTGGGGGACGACCTCCCCATAAACGATGGAAGCAAAGGGGCCGGCATACTTCTCGTTGCTCGGGGTGAGGCAACGGGCTTGTTCACGGGGCAAAAAGGACCGTAAAAAAGACTGCGTGAATTGCAGCGAGTGAGCCCGTCCCCGTGCAAGTGGTGTTTGTATATTCTTGTCGCCTTCATCCAGCAAGAGGGTCATCCTCCTCGCCTATAGGGATAATATATGTACTTCCGTCTTTCCCACAAATCTGCTGCAAGCACGCAACACGGAATCGCGACGACAGCGGGAAACGGGGGAAGGGGAATGGTGGGTTCTACACGTTCTCAAAGGCGTCCAAGGCGACGGAGAAAGGTTTATGGCGGGGAAGCTCCGCTATATACAGCAGCAACTGTCCGCCATATATGGTGTGGGCTTGTTCTTCCCTAGTAAAAGGCACTGGCGGCAAGGACATCTGCGACGGCTTCCGCGAGATCGATGAACAAAAAGTGAGGTGATACCGACTGGTCATACCCGTAGCCTCTTTTAGTTAGTCTGAGTGCTCGCTCGCGCACTAGTCTAGTTATTGCAACATCTCTCGATTTCGCATTTCTTTTACTTCGCGGTTATTGTTTTCAAATCAGAATTACCTTTAGCTACCTCCTGCCGCCCGATTCTTGGCCTATTCCCGGTGGGTGCGAGCCATGACAGAGGTTCATCATCATCATCATCACCATCACCATCATCATCATCATCATCATCATCATCATCATCATCATCATCATCATCCGCTGGAAGCTCGCTTTTCTGTGTGCTTACCGAGGTACGATACCTAGGTCCTACGCCTCGCGCGTTTTGGAACGTTCGCAAATATTATCATTATCGCGTCGGCGCAAATGACGCAAGCCCGCTCCTTGTGAAAGAAATGTGCCGAATCTGTGTCCTTTACGCGTGCGTTATTTTGTATTTGTGTTCGTGTAGCCATCATAGGCTTAATTCCGCAACCATAGTGTTTTACTTGGCTCTGCTAATTAATAATATATTTAGCGACTTTTTGGTTATTCCTCAGTTAGTATAAGTATCGTGCATTTCGTGGCGTTTTCTTACCGCCGAGGCTGCGTGCCCGTGCAAGTCGCCTTTAAGCCTCTTGCTTTCTGAGAATTTTAGAATTACTGAAGCACGCTCCCCGCCGTTGGTTGTAGCCCATGGTTGTAGGCTACCGTGATGACTGAGCGATTGCAGAAGGGCGGCCTCATTTATATTATATATACTTTTTTTCTTTTTTGACTGAATGACTGTCTACTTATCGCATTGAAATTTCCTCGTTTTAATTTATTCATCAAAATTATAGATTTAACCATTTATTACCTGAACACGTACGTAAAGTCTGCCTGACTCTCGGCCAATCCCCGTAAATGAGTATGCGCCAAGCACATCATCATCATCATCATCATCACCAGGGCGGCGCCTCCAGTGAGGTGCACGGACCTCCACTCCTCCGGCCAAAGATGTCGACCTCGCTGACGGACGTGCGCGGTGGTCGCTTGGTAGCGGCGACGGGGGCAGATGCCGCGTCCTCCAGGGAGCAGCGTCGTTCCTTGCAAGGCGTTGACGGCGAGATACGTACGAAGACCATGCCGGCGGCCATCAGCCAGAAGCCGGTGAGACAGCGGCCGCGCTCGCTCTCTCGACATGAACGCTTTAAGGTGGCTTAAATAGAAGTATCGCCAGGAAAACTATGTCTCCAGGTTGTGGCCGAGTGTGACACCAAGCAATTCCCATGTTCTTGTAATGCAGAAATGTGCATAGCTATGGCGCAAGAATAGTACTAACAGACACGGCCCATGAGTGCCCCGATTAAGCCTCTATTTTTCATCTGGCCACATCTTTTTGTATCACGCAAGGCATCTATACACTGCTATCTGTACATTAAGATTGCCGTTTTGGATGGTGTAGAATCGCATCCTGACGCTCACAGGTTAACTTCGCCTTCGTCTCATAAGCAGGCTTGACATTTTATTTTGCTTTAGAATTGTGATTTTCCGTCTACGCGCCGCAGTTGCTTGGCGGCTGTGGTGTTGCACTGCTACAATATAAGCACGGGGTCGCGGGATGAAATCCCGGGCGCGGCGGCCGCATTTCAGTGGGGGCGAAGTGCAAAAACGTCCGCATCCCGTGCATCGGGGGCACGTTGGAGATCCCCTGGTGGTCAAAATTAATTCGGAGTCTCTCACTACGGCGTGCCTCATAATCAAATCCTGGTTTTGACACGTAAAACCCCAGAATTCAATTCAATTAATTAATTTTACGTGTATTTTTGTGTTCCTTTATCCGTAAGGTATCATTATTAAATATATAATGGAAGGTCTAAATTAGGGCACCTGCGTTAAAAAAAATGAAGCGGACTTGCTCTTACGTTTCTAATAGTCTATGTGCTTACGTAACGGCACAGTATATACGTGGTTAATTATATGCCTTCGCATCCTTCCGGTGATGCGGTCGGAGGTCGACAATATATTGCTCGATGATTGCCGCTCGCAGAACTCCTGCAACGAGCAAGCGAGCTACAACTTACTGCGGCGAACCAACGCCATGACGTCCCTGCTCCGGTCGGTACAGTGCAGTACCAGCAAGACCTGTCTTCTGAAGAACTCCACCATGCTCCTGGTAACCATCATCGCGGTCACACTCTTGATCGGCGTGGTTTCTTGGAAAAAGGGACGCAAGCTCCACCTGCGGGCCGATGCTCGTGGTCCGTTGCGAGTCAGGCTTTGCCGCGACGAGGCTTGCGTCCGCATCGGGGCGCTGCTCAAGGACGCCCTGGACGACAGAGTGCAACCCTGCGACGACTTCCACGCGTACGTGTGCGGCTCCTGGTCGCACACACACCCAGACAAGAGCGTTGCAGAAGTACTTGCTTCGGAATTCCTCAGTCGTGTCACTCGACACGCTAGAAAGAATACCCACATTCCACTGAAGCATGCAGCCGGCAACCAGACGGCAGTTCAGAAGGCTGCGAAGCACCTGGTCGCGTGCGACAACATCGTCGCCGTTTCGGACGACCAGTCTACAGACGTCAAGCGGGTTCTGGCCGAAGGCGGCATTGTCTGGAGGTCTGCGATGAAGAATGGTTCCCCGACGGACGTCTTGAAGGCCATGTTCTACATGTCACAAGTGGTTAAGATTCCCGTGTTACTGGACGCGTCAGTGGAACCCAGCTTGGACCGGCGGGTGGTAATTCGGAGACCAGACAACACGGAAGTATTTCTTGGAGAAATGAAGAGCCGCTTAAATGACAGGGCCTCCGAAAAATACGACGACTATGTTCGCGCCGTTTACGACAGTTTTTCGGGAGGCAAAAATTCGTCGGGGTTCGAAGTGCAGAACATAGCCCGACTGGAGTTTGCATTGGTGTCCTCTCTGGGCTTTTCTATTGGTGGCAGCAAGGAATACAAAGACAGTGCCTGGTTCACTAGCACATCTTCGGTGCACAAAATTTCTCGAGCCATCCCAAAAGACCGCTGGCTGAAGGCGTTCAAAGTTTTCTTGAGCATACCGGAGGGACGCAACACCCCCGTCGTTGTGCACACCGGTTCTTACTTCCAGATACTGTTTGCCCTTTACGAGAAGCTTGGGGAGGCCGATTTCAATGAGCTCTATGCTTGGCTGTGCATACAAGCGCTCGTACCTTTCACTAGCAGTCGCATCGTATTGGCGCAACACATGTCTTCCCCCAACACCGCCCTGCAAAGACACAGGTGGCAGTGCTTCAAAAACGCCGAGCGGGTCTTCCATTATGCTCTCGTATACCCTTACTTAGCCGATATCGTCTCCGAAACGGTCAGGGACGACGTGGCGGCGCTAATGCGGCGGATCAGCCGGTCGTTCGGCAAGGTCGTTCTGCGAACGCGTCCACTGTCGCCGAACAGTAAATGCACTATCAACAGCGACGAGATTCTGACGGGCGTGCACACGGAGTTGTTCAGTCGCGCCAGGCCTGACTACTTCGAAGGCTATTACGCGGACTTTCCCGACATGACGCCCATCGCCGTGACGAACTGGATGCGAATTGCGGAATTTAGCCCCCTCTCCGTCACGAGCGGTGACACACCGGGAAGCGTCGGAGATGCCGCGTACGTCAACTATAGTCGCGCCTGGAGTAGACCTCTGGAAGCGAGTTACCTCGACGCCCCGTGGTACTCGCTGGGGGCGCCCCGCGCTGTCAAGTTCGCCGGGCTAGGTTCCCGCCTTGTCTCGAGGCTAATATCCGAGCTGTTACCGAAGAGGCGCGCTTGCGACAAGGCATTCCTCGCGGAAGTTGAAGGCACAATGGACTGCCTCGCAGCCGTGCATGAAAGTCATATTCGAAATTTCAGCGCAATCGTTGACGATGTTCGTGCTGCAGTGCTGTCCTGGACTGTGCTCTGGAAGGCCTTCGAAACGCACGTGGGGTCAAGGGCTAACGCTACCGTGCTCGAACATTTTCCTCGTCTGTCCGAGCCAGCGCTGTTCTTCGTCCTGGGATGCCTGTTAACGTGTGGTGAGGCCAGAGAAACGGCGGAGGCAAGGTGCAATTTGCCTCTCAGACATGACGCCAATTTCGCCGCTGCTTTTGCCTGTTTTCGGGGGTCGCCCATGCGCCCCAAAAATCAGTGCCGTCTCGACTTTGCGGGTAATATTGTGGGTGATCTCTGAGCATATCAATTATGTCACATTTATCAGAACTGTTCTCGTCTTATATAGGTTTCTGAAGTCTCACCTGCAATACACGGGGCAGTATTATAGAAATATAAAACATTATTCTTACGTTACAGTCTAGTACTACCGCGAAAGTATTTCATAGCGAAAGATAGCGACCAATCTGTCCTTGACATTACTTTGCCCTTTACTTACTTTCTTAAGCTAAGCCTGCATGCGAGCACGCATGCCGTTTCATAAGTATAGCATGTCTCTTTCGACACACACGCGAACACATGTACACGCAGACAGAGCCACGTGCAGCCATATGGTAAGTGCGTGTCATGTGCAACGTTTACGAGCATTTTGCCTCCGCATCAGCGAAATTTCCATAACCGGTGTCGTTAGTGATGTTGCCTTTCCGAGCATCGGCTGATTTACCGATTGTACTCAGAGTTTCCTGCGCTTTTTCTTGCAAAGTGGGGAACCTTATATGCCATTGGTAGCGCGCCGCCTCCCGCTGGGCTGGCTTTGATCTTCGGCTATTTTTTAAAGCGCAACGAAACGAATAAAAACAGAGAAACCACAGAGACAAGGCGCTTACTCGTATTTGAAGAATTTATTTAACAAGCTTCACATATATATGTGCCTAGAAGTGATTGCGCATGCGGCGGAAATTAGGATTAACAAATCAAAACGACATACCCATAGTTATTGGCAAGGAAATTTAAAAGGTAAACCCAAACATGTACGTGTAGTAACAATCGAGAAACACAAATTCCTTATCATTTAACAAGACACAAGGATGGCTCACACAGCCATCTTTTCTTTTTGATAATATGAAAGGCTTCTGCAAAGTTCTGCCGTGAGCTGATTATTGCTTTTGAAAACAATCTGTTTCCTTAAACACGGAATAGCCTCCGCACTCTCTGCAATGGGCTGCCGTATGCAACGGCCCACTTGATTTTAAAGACGCCTGATGCTCCCTTAGACCAACATTATACATCGGACAGATTGGCCCACATATACCTTGGCACAGTTAACCGAAATAGCGTATACAATTCCTCAAATACATTCCACAAACTTTTTGCTGTGTTTAATGGTACATTCAGGGGTCTTCCTATGTACACAGCAGAATATACGTTGAAGCTATCTTTTTTAACATGAAAACCGGACTTCCACTTTATATCTGGCCCCTACGTACGTTCTTTAATTCATGAGCTGTCCTATGCATGCTCGGAATAATTGAATTTTTTTCTTATCACGGCGTGCCTTTAGCTCGACGCCTTTCCTGCCTTTAACAGAGGTAAGACAAAGTGATGTAATGTCATTCTGTGGATAGCCAGCCTGCTGCGACTCGAATTGTTATTGGAAAGTCCAATTCATTCGGTGTTCGCAGAATTTTTTCTAAGTGCATAGCTCAAACTGGCTTTAAAGATTCCTCTTTTTACCAGTTTTAAACGCCCATATCTCTAATCAAAGATAGGTTTAACAGATATGTGTCGGTAATGCCAGCAGACAGGACGTGGTTGAAAGGCCAATCTGAGATCGAGGAGTTGTAGTTATCGTGGAGCAACTCAAGAGAGAGAGAGAGAGAATGAACCTTAGTGAAAAGAATGACTCAGTAGCCTAAGCAGGGTGAGGTTCAATGATGGGGATCATAAAAAGTTTAACTTATAATATCTTTTAAAATGCTAACAACGTAGCAGAAGGGATGTACTTTCTCAAGCTGTGAAGAATGTGTTTAGATATGGGGATAATTTTCAAATTTTTACTTACGCCGATATATGCCTCGCGCGACGTTGTAAACATTTTAAAAGGTTTTCAAAAGTTTCAATGATGAATACGAGCTTCTCAAATATAGTACGAATTTCGCGAGTGTCCTTCTCAATCGCCAGACCCAACGAAGATGGCGCACCGTGATCTGCAAGTGGAAACAACGCGCAAGATCCGGACGCCGTCTCTGCCACCTTCCCTTGCGTGGAAGGCGCAATGTGAGGAGCAGGATCCACAACCAATGCTAAAGTCCCGCATTCCATGGAAAAAGCCAGGAGGCACGTACTGCAAGGCGGCGCGGCGGTCCTCTAGGCCACCGACCACAATTTCCACATTAGGTGTTTCGTGGTGGGTCCTACTGTTTGATAGCAGTTGGGGCAGGCATGGCCACATTTTGGGGCGCGACGTGCGTCGTCGTCAGCGTGAACATCTTGCCGACTTGCATCGACCCGGCATTTTGCGTAAGTACGGCACTTTTCTAACACATCTGACG